>NW_024340699.1:5641071-5702439 GCF_902729225.1 Pteropus medius
GATAAAAGTGGAAGAAATATTACCAAGGAGCAAAATCTTATTTAGATAGGCACATGGATAGAATAGACATGTTTTTAAAAAATTGAAAACTGGAAGAAACTTACTAATAATACAGTAAGGACAATAATAAAATATGAAAAATAATTTAAAATGCTTAGATAACAAAAGAAGTAAATATCATTATTTATCTAATATAACTTCTAAAAAGAAAAGTTGATAAAAAAAGGAAAAGAAATAATCAGAGGCAATGGAATAAAATATCACAATCTAATGAAGTCTTCATTATTTACAGAGGAAGTGACCGCCAAATCTCATATAGAATTCATGAAAAAGAACTACATTGGTCATGTTGTGCAGAAAAGTTATTAAACCAAGGCTGATAAGAAAAATCAGTATTTTACACAGAATTTAAAACAATTAATTACAAAATAAGAGTGCCTGACAGAATCAAAAGAACTGCTGAGTGTTAGGTGGCAATGAAATGATATTACAAAATTCTACACTTACCTGTAGCAGCATTCAAGAGAGAAGAAATAAGCAAGAATGGTTTCAATAATATAAGAACTGAGAATTCTACCCACCCATAGACATATTATAAAACACTTCAAGAGAATATAGATTAGCAAGATAGTCTTAAAAATTCACAAAGCAGATACAGAATAAGAGAAATAACAGAGAGCAGACACATCATAAATGACGATTACATACAAAAACCTTTTGTTTGTAAAATATAATAATTATCTGGAAAAATGTCTCAAAGAAATAAAATGACAGGGAGAGAAATTGTATAGTCATGCTAGATCACTATATGGCTGATTGTAAAGATTAAAGCATGGAAATGCTATTACCTATTGTTTATGGCTAAGTACTACTATAGAAAAATTATTACATACTTTGAATGATACACAACTTCAGGAAAATAGAGAGGAATAACATGAGGAATGAAAGGGAATATTCTATACTGATTTTTTCCCCTTTTAATTTCAAACAAAAAAGAAGGAAAAAAAAGATATAGATGGATGATGGCCACCCAAAGGGTTGCTATGTTATTCATTGTGACTTTCTGGATGACTTAAATATTTCATAATATAAAATACTATGAAAGTATTATCAAGTGAATAAGGGGCAGAAACATGAAGTACTTAATGTTTTGACATTCTATTTAGAAAAAATTAGAACCCTAAATCATAATATATACAAAAATACTCCTCAGATGGGCGAAGGAGTTAAATTTAGGGCTAAATATGAAAACATTTCAAAGAGGTTTCGAATAATTGTTATCATTTTCTGAAAAGAACAAACCAGGTTAAGCACAAGAATGCACCTGAATCTTAAATAAAAAACTGTTTAACTATATAAAAATTAAATCCTCAGTAGAAATAAATGATTTATATCAACAAAGCTAAAATTTAAATTAGTATATTTGAATAAATATTTGTTTCCTTTATATGAAATGACTAAAAACTAATATCAGAAATAATGAAAAATAATAAAATCAATAACAAAAACCAGTTATATAGTAAAAATAAAATTTATGAATAGGCTATGTATAAAAAATATACTATATTCTTCAATACATGATAAAATGACTGAATAATTAGGGAATGCAAATCAAAATGGATTTATTTTGCCTCTTACATTTGGAAGAGTAACTGAAACTGATAAATGATAACAATTTTGGATAAGGTTGTAGGGAAACAATATCTCATTTACCAATGATAATATAAATTTATAAAATATTCTTATGAAATTAATTTGACAGTAACTATCAAAAGGTGCAATTTGCTCACCTATTCTACTATTTTAGAACTAGGTATTTAGCTCAAAGAATTACATATATGCACAAAAATTTCATATACATGAGTGTTTATTATAGCTGCATTTATAATAGCAAAACATTGAATATAACCTAAACTCCCTTCAATAAGGAATATTTAAATATACAATAGTGCAATCCAGTATGTACAAAAAAAAATTTAAGGTGAAACCTATATGGACATATCTGGAAAGATTTTCATATCACATTTGTAAGTGAGAAAAGAACATTTTAGAACAATACATACTACCATTTCTGGCTAAATCATATAAAACATCATATTTTATACTACATATATACTTATGTAAATACTTAAACAGAGATATCGAAGAGCAAAGAGCAAGCTATTTCTGTGATTCCCTTTGAAAAGGAAACTGCATCTCTATCTTTCTCTCAGTTTTGTTTTAAACCTAAAACTGCTCTAAAAAAATGAAATCTTAAAGAATGATTTAACAACTGGGGCTTAGAAAAAGCATACGCTGTTTATTTCTTACTAATATTCTCTTTGATTGAATGTTTACCATGAGAATATATTCACATATTTTTAATTAAGTAGACCCTCTACTTTTCCTTTGAGGGACTTATCTATGCTATAATACTTGAAATTACTTAAGCAAATCTCCGTTTAATATCTACAATTCCCCCGACCCTCACGGTGACTTGAAAAGCTCCAGGCATCACATTCGTGTTCAAGGCAAGAAGAAAGTAGGAAGGAATGGTGGTATGGCTGTATCTGTCACTTATTATTAAGGAAGCAGAAATTCCCAAAAAACCACCGAGAAACTTCTGCTTACATCTCATTGTATATAACTATGTTACATGAGCAAGTCTAGCTGTAAAGGAGGCTCTGAAAACTTATGTTTAATTTCTCAGAACTTATACTCCTATGGGACAGGTAAAAGTTTGTAAGGGCTGTGGGGTCAGCGTTAATCAATGAGGTTTTAATTTTTTTTTTTACTTAATAACTTAAAATTATATAAATTCTATTGATTGTGTTTAACTGATAGCATAAAATATCTACACTTTAGATATTCACTTGCCAGAGAATATAATTTCTAACTC
The DNA here is from genome assembly GCF_902729225.1 of Pteropus medius. NCBI lineage: Eukaryota > Metazoa > Chordata > Mammalia > Chiroptera > Pteropodidae > Pteropus > Pteropus medius. Next base: position 5,643,950 of record NW_024340699.1, read on the forward strand.
ATTGACTCTAAATAAGTATGCATAATTATACACAACTGTGGCCAAGCGAAACAATGTTTAGAAAGGTTTTACTGGAGGATGTGATCTGTCCATTTCAAATACCTAAGTTCTATTCTGTAAGTAAGCCATCCAGCTCAATATCCTGCACACTCCTACTTTGCTCATTTCACATTAAATTGCCTTTCTGTTGCTCAGATTGGTCCTGGCAGTGATACCATTATCCATTCATAAAGAATATTATAAGAAACCACCCTGTGAAACTAATTACTATGCTTTCTTACAAATTATATATCTGTAGTGTTTCAGAATATAAAACTCTATTAAATTGCTGTATTTCAAATGTTTTTTTTTTTAAATTTAAGGATAAACACAATTTTTTTTCCTTTGAGATCATAGTTTTTGACAAGATAATTTTTAATGTCTGCTTTTTTGTTTTTAGATCTATGTGCTATAATTCATTTAACTAATTATCTCATGTTGAGCATACAGTGGTTTCTGGTATTGTTGCTATCATAAAGTTTCAATGAACATCCTTGTCACTAAATCTTTTTGACCCTCATTGACTTTTCCCAGAAATGGATCGATGGTTAAAGACGGGTTTAAGTCTTTTAATTTGCAATAAAGTGGTATTTTTAAGAAAGTGAGTGACATAAACTGGTAAAGGGGAGGCTGGGGGATATTTTATTTGTAGGAACTTCAATGATCGGAGAAATAGTCAACCTAATATACAATTTGGCAAAGCAAACATATTGATTTGGTGGGAAGTGATGATAATGCTAGAGAGTCAAGGATGGAAATGCATTCATAAAATGCATTGACATGCAAGAAAGTAGGTCTGACAGTGGTGATAAACACAGCCTTCCACTATAGTTTGAATGAATTAGACTGGATCTGTAGATATTATACCACCTCTGATGTCATTTGAGTAGAAAGAAGATGTGGAAATAGTGTGGAAATAAGTTTGGAGGAAGCTTAACCTGACCACAGTCATGCAATGAAATTATGTCACCTTAGATGCAAAAAGACATAAACAGGCTCACTTAAGGTAAAGATTGATCTTTGCCAAGAAAGCTACAGGTCCAGGATGTGACTACCTTAATGAGGTATAATGTATATACTATATGATTTACTCACTTTAAGTGTACAATCTAATATTTTTAGTAAATTTACAAAGTTGTACACTATCAAAAAATCCAATTGTAACACATTTTCATTACACCTAAAAGATGCTTTGTGCCTGTAAGCAGTCACTCTCTAACTTTCCACTTGTTTCCAGCCCCACAAAATCACTAATAATTTCTTTCTCTATAGGTTTGTCTATTCTGAACATGTTATATAAATGGAATCATAATAATATGTGATACTATGTGACTGACACAATTTGCTTAGCAAACTTATTTTGAGGTTCATCCATGCTTTAATAATTACTAGCAATTTATTCCTTTTATTAGTAAATAGAATTGTAAGGATGCACCATATTTTGTTTATATATTCATCAGTTCGTGGTTCTTAGGGTTGTTTTCACTTTTTCACTCTTATGAATAACGTTTCTGTGAACATTCACATACAAGTCTTTATGTGAGCATTTTCCTTGGGCAAACACCTAAGAGTGGAATATTTCTGGGTTATGCAGTAAATTTATATTTAACTTTTTAAAAAACTAACAATCGGTTTCCTAATGTATATGTGCCGTCGTGCCTTCCCATTAGCAATTAGTGAGATTCCAATTTTTTTACATCCTTCCAAAAACTTGTTACCTTTTGTCTTATTTTATTAAACCTATCCTAATGGATGCAAAGTGGTATCTCATTGTGGTATTAATTTGCATTTTTCTAGCACTTAATAATGTTGAACATCTTTTCATGTGCTTGTGGTTATTCTTATATATCTTTTAATGAAATGTCTATTCAAATATTTGCCCATTTTAATGCCTTTTTAAAAATCTTATTAACTTGTAAGAGGTTTTTATATTGTGGATACAATTTCTTTATTGGAAGTATATTTCATGAATATTTTCTCCCAGTCTGTGGCTGGTCTTTTCACTTTCTTAGCAGTATTTTTTGAAGTGCAAATTTGAAATCAAATTTTAATTTTGATGAAATTTAACTCATCATTTTTTTCTTTTATCACTTTTGCTTTTGGTGTCATATCTAAGAAATCTAAAACAGGTAAATGAAAAATTAGTATGGTAGAGAAAACCTGAAAACTGTTAATCAACTTAACCTAATTGAAAATTAACAGCAATAGCAACATAATATACATTGTTTTTGAAAGCACACAAAACATTTATCAATTTAAACATTCAGGACCATAAAACAAGTCTCAATACATTTAAAATAATTCAAATCAGGAAATATAGGTTCTCTGATTAAAGTAGAATTGTTAGAAATAGACAACAGAAAGATATCTATGAAATCCGAGGTATCTGAAACTAATCCCAAATAATCCACAAGTCAAAAAAAAATTAAAAGATAAATTAGTGTTTTAAGTTAAGTGAAAATAAAAATATAAAAATGTGTGGTACACTGACAGAACAGTGCTTAGGAGTAAATTCATAGCACTGAATGCCTATATTAGAAAATAGAAATAGTTTCAAGCCAATGACCTCATATACTTCTTTAAGAAGCTAGAGAAAAAGAAAAAAAAAATGAAACCAAAAGTAAAAGAAAGGGTATACTAAAGACCAATATGGAAATCAATACATTTCAAATCGGAAAAATAATAGAAAGAAATTTATGAAACTAAGATGTGTTTCACTGAGATCACTAAAATTGATAGATTTTTAAATTGAAAAATTAATCAGGAAAAAATACATAAGACATAAATTACCAATGTCAGAAATGAGAAAGGTGACATCACTAAAAAGAATTAAAGATATTAAAATAACAAAAGGGAATTTTATAAAAAATGTTATTTTCATAAATTTACAACTTCAATGAAATAGACAAATTTCTTGAGAGACAAAACTCACCAGATAAAAATAGACAACTGGAAGGGTTACATAACTTACAGAAGCTGGAACTCTCCCCACAAAGACAGCTCTGCATCAAGATGGTTACACTGGAGAATTCTACCAAACAATTAAGGAAGGGAAAAAAAATTCTAAGTAAACTCTTTCATAAAATTCAATAAGAGAGAATATTTTCCCATTCATTCATTATGGCCAGCATTACTATAATATCAAAAGTAGACAAGAACAATATAAGAAACATTATTGGCAGCCAGATTCTCTCATGAACGTAGAAAGTTCTTAAAATTTTCACATATAATCTGACATTTTGTGAAAAGGATAGTACATGATGACCAAGTGGTGTTTATCTAGAAATAAAAATATTTTAATGGATAGAACGTCTAGAAATAGATCCTTAGTTATGTGGCCAATATATTTTTGACAAAAGTTCAAAAGTAGTTCAGGGGAGAAAGGACAGTGCTAGGACAATTGTATATTTATCCTTCTGAAAAAAAAAATACATTTCTATCCAAACCTTGTACCGTATACATACATTTGTTCAAAATAAATCATAAGAGCTAGAAATATAAACCTTCTAGAAAAAATATAGGAAAAATTTTTGACAACTTTGACTTAGGCAAAGATTTATTTGGTACAACCAGAAAAGCATGCCATATCTATCTATCCATCCATCCATCCATCCATCATCTATCATCCACATGATATATATAAACATGTTTGGATTTAAGCAAAACTAACATCTAGTCTTTGAAAAACAATTAAAATATAAGCCACAAACTTGGACTTGTTTCCAGAATATATAAAATACTCTCAAAACTCAATAATAATGAATCAAACAAATTTTTAAAATATGTACAAATATTGAACAGACACTTCAGCATTGAAGATGTTTGAATGGAAAATAAACATCTTCAAGTATGCTCAGCATCATTAGTCATTAGGGAAATTAAAATTAAAACTGTAATGCAGTAACACGAAGCACCTATTAGAACATCTAAATTTTTTTTAAATGACCTACCCAGTGTTGGTAAGGAATCGAAGCAACTGGTACCCCCATATAATGCTGGTGGGAATGGAAAATGGTGCAACCACATGAGAAAAGAATTTGGCAGTTTCTTTAAAAGTCAAGTGTGCATTTACCATAGAGTCAGCAATCCTACTCTTTGGCACTTATCAAATGAAAGTATGTGTCTATATAATACTTGTGTACCAATATTGAGAGAAAAATTATTTGCAATTAATTTGAAAAAACTGACATTGACCCAAATATTCTTCAATAGGTGAATGGATAAACAAAATGTGGTAGATACAATGCAACATAACTTAGCATTAAAAGGTAATGAACATCAACTCTTGATATACACCACAAGGTGGGTAAATCTAAAAATAATCATGCTGAATGAAAGAAGCCAAGAAAACAAAAAGAATATGTAATTTGTGATTACATTTATATGAAATTCTAGCAAATTCAAACTGATCTCCAGTGATTCTATATAATCTGTAATCTTTAGAAAACAAATCATTGGCTGCCTGGGAATGGAGTGTGGAAAGCGGCAGTGTTTGGGAAGGGTAGGAGGTGGTGATTATCAAGGAGCATGAGGAAACTTTGGGGAATAATGGGCATGTTTATTTACTTGCTCCTTAGTGATTGATTTTCTGGTGTATACTTAACAAATCATACACTTTAAATATATGTCATACATTGTATATCATTTACACTTAAATAGTGTCATTAAAAAAAAAAGAAAAGGGGATGAAACAGGAGGAAGTTGAGGAAGGTTTGTGTGCATGTGTGTTTATGTCTTACACTTGAATCTTTTAAAATACTCTTCATATAGATATATATGAAAAATACACATATTTTGTCATTGTTGTTGGGCATTTATCTTGTTCTTCCAATACTCCAACAGTTCTGTTTCACTAAGTATTGTGATTATTTTACCAGATTTTGATCTTGCTATTAGGATCCCTGAGATAGTATGTGTCTATATAATACTTGTGGTATGGTTTTGTTGTTCCCGGGCTCAGTTTTGGTTGAGGGAGTATGCTACACTGTAGGTGTCCTGTGAAGTATAAGAAGCAAAAAGTTCTTTTAGGACTGAGTTTTCTCTTCCTGAGCTCCCGCACAAGGAGACTCAATAGTCTTGGCTCTTTGGGATTCAGAGAAATCCTTGATCGTTCTGGAATTCAAACACACACTCAACGGGTACCACCACACAAGAGGCCTACAAGTCTCTAAATTGAAATCTTTTATCTGAATGTACTCCTTTCTTATTCTCACATCTGTAAGCTGATGCTCTTTATTCTCTCCCAAGCATTTCTGAGAAGGAGGCTCTTTATCACATCTCTGACAAGAATCCAACAAAGCCCAAAGCATCACTACACCCAGTTATATCCAAATACCTGGTTGGCACTGGAGTGTGTCAGAGTTAGGAGAGTAGATACCTGCAATGTTATCATAATTTCTCACATATTTCAAGAGTCTTGTTTTTAAGTAAAAATAATGGCTATGTTTTTGATGGTCTAAATAGCTTACAAACTTCTTTAGAGTGAAGCCTAGACTGCAGACAGAGCCATGCTGCCCATGTGCTCATAAGATTTTTCATTAGAGCATTATTTAAAAAAATTATAATCGATCCTTTTAATATATGATGGAGTATGGACTCACTGGCTGTTGGAGATTAAAATTAAACCTGATTTATCTCGTAATATGGTATTATATTCCAGTATAATTGAATAGGGTTTAGTTCCAGTTGTGTGATGACAGTATGCTTATCCAACACGATGGAGATAGATATCTGAGAAGAGAATCTACTGTTTTTATGTACAAGGGGAAGGAGTATACCATATTAGCAACATTTAATTATTTTGTAGGTAATTATTCATTTGAGGAACACAACTTTTCAGAAAAACAGAAAAGAAGACCAATACAATGATTATTTGTCTAAGTACACTGTTTAGTGAGAAACCACAATTAATTTATCATTAAATTTGTATGAAGCGATTTTTGCAAAAGAACAAGTAGTTAAATGCATGCATTTAAGAACAGAAAGTTTGGCTGTCAATTACCATTATAATATGAGCTGACTTTTTTTTTAGGCAAAAGTACAGTAAGTGATAATTTCTTAGATTTAAATTAAAAGCTAATCAGAGTTTTAAAAAGAAAGTCACTTAAAATGTGAAGTTTCATGAAATATATTCTGAAAACCCAATAGAAAATTCCATTATGGATAATTTCTAGTCTTACTGGTAGGTTAAATGTTAATGTTGTACATGTGACTTTAATTACAAGAGCTTAGTTCCTATGTTAAATATTGTATCACTACAATACAATAATTGGCATTTTGTTTGCTAAACCAAGCTTATTAATGTGCTTCTATCAGTAATGAAGGAACATCGTTATTGTTTGTGAAATGTATGAGCTATGCCCAAAACATGTGTCCTTAAGTAGAAAGATTGCCACTATTTAATTTTTACAAAGCAGAGAATCTTTTCCAAAATGTAGATTGAATAATTGAAATGAAAAGATGGATTACTCCACTCAGACATCTCAATTTTGGCTTGAATTAGCTTTTTTTCCTAGGTAAAAATTATTTTATTTCTTATCATTAATAATTTTTTAAGATTTAACATCACAGACCAAAGACTATTCTCTGTGAAGCACGCAGACATTTGTACTCTATCATATTCACCTGGCAAATCATAACTCTGGTATTAAAACCAGATCATAAAATTCTGTAATTAATATTTCGCTATACTTTGTTTTAAACATAACCTGCTGCCTATACTACACCTGTACCTGTGCATTCGAACACAGGTAGTGGCACACTCTGCTTTCCCACCTTCGCAACTGACTGTTTTAAATTTCTTCTTTTCTCAAATCTCAGTCCTTGCTTCCAATCAGATGCATTCAGAAGAGGATTTCCATAAACTCCCACCATCGCATATCCTGAACTACCTTCATTAGTGCCAATACTCTGCCTGTTCCCAATACTCTGAATGAACAGTGATCCTGGCTAAGGCCAACATCTTTATTTGTGCATAGGATATTTCTTTCCTCTCTGCATGTGTGAGTATTGATTCCTATTCCAGCCATTCTTCCCTTTTTGTTCTACACGGTCATTTTTCCCAGTTAAGAAAAAAATTTACAAACTTGGAATTAAGATTAGTTGGTGCTTTCCTAAGGTTACATAAAGCATTTTCTAATAATCTTATACAAGAATCATCTAAACCTTGGGGATGTATTTTCCTTTAAATAGTTTTATTTAGAAAACAAAAAATATATATATTTTCTATTTAGAAAAAAAAATATACATATATATACATATACATATATATATATATATATATTATATATATATATTTAAATCAACTGGCTACTTGGCTATTTAAAAATGCACTGTTGATCTCTTGAGTTCTGCACATGTGAGTATTGATGTCTACGCAAACCTTAGTCAAGTACCAATGAATTTAAATTAATTATATGAATCCTTAAGGTATATCTATTGTACTACAACTTCCAATATAACCGAGTATGTCTACCATATTTAGAAATAAATTTGAACTTTTATTTTAACTGCACCCTCATTGTACTTGCAAATGATAGAATTATTAGGGTTTGCTCTGACACTGTTTCATAATTTGAGACTATATAACTACCATCATGTTTCCTTCAAACCAATTATTTTTGCATTTTTTAAAATGTAGGGATATTTAACATATAATTATCCTTTATGCATTTTCTTCAAAAGGGTACAGTAATTTTACTAACATATCTCAACATTCAACAGGAGGACGTTTACATATCCTTGGAAATTCCTTGTTAAACTGAAAAGGCAATTTAATTGTGATTTTTAATTCTGTAACTTTCTTGCTGGATAGAAACTCTGCATCACTAATATAAACAGTAGTTACTCTTTTGCATTTGAATTTCTGTTTAAAGTCTCTAATCTTTTAACCAAACTCTACCTAATTTGTGTTGTTGATTGTGGATTGGGGACTTCAAGTTGATAGAATAATCTTACTACGATCATTTTAACCAGTTCTTAAGTCCCCCAGGAAATATCTGGTTGTGAGATAACAGCTTTTTAGAGGTTAGAATTCTCTTAAAACTCCAAAATAAGTAATGAAAATTTCTTTTGTCATGCCCATGATGACACCTGTAGACTTCGTGGACATTTATCCATGTAACTCTGAATTAATAAGGGATAAAATAATTTTTATATTTAAATATATGTGTACAAATGAAGAGTGTGCTTAAGAAAAATAACAATAATAGGATTTACATATTTTTGGATTGTTACCATTAACTTATACATTTATGAAATTCTTGTGCAATTGTCTCTGCTCTGTTTATGAGCTCAAATAAAATTCTTATTGCAAATAATCTTTTTAAAAAACCTGAACCATATTTCATGTTTTCTAAATCACTCACATTTTAGTTCTGGATCACTCTAGACTGTTTCCATAAAATGAAATACTTAAGGAAAAATACTTAGAAGAATCGGAAATATTTAATTAACATACTGTGAAGGCTTTTGTAAGAAAGATAACAAATATATTTTAAGCAAAGACAATATCATTGGAAAACATATAGTCTCTTAAAATGCCTCTTAATACAATCTTATACTTAGATTTCTAATTGTTGGTGAGCTTGCTCTAAGAATAATTATTTCTCACAATTATGCAATAGATGTGCTGTGTGTCTGGTTTTATGACTGAGTTCATCAAATATTTTACACTCTTTGAATCTGGAAGCTGGATAATGGACTTATTTCCTACTTAATTATTTCTAAATCAAGTGAAAACTCTTAGTTTGTTGGTTGAGTGAAGCCAACCACATCATTCAGTCCTTGGGGCTGAAGGCTTGTGGATTAGGAATGTTCTCATCTTTGTCACTACCAGAAACCCACTGCAAATCCTTTTTTATATCCTCCAGTTAATAGATGCTCAATAAATGTGCAAGGAAGAAGGGATAAAAGAAGGAAGGAACTCAATTTCAGTCTTATCTGAAAAACTGTAGAATTTAGAAAAGTAAGCTCTCTGAGAATTTAACATCAACTATTTTCTTTAAAAGTATATATATGAAATTTTAAGGATGATTAGAAATTTCTGTATTATAGATAACTTTTCTAGTGTCCATAACTTTAGCTTTCAGCAAAAGTATGACATTTCATTTAAAAAAAATCATTTGTAATAACAATGTATCACTTTAGGCAACGCATTTTTGAAGGAATACTCCTGTTCTTAAATGGTAAAATAACTTGTCCCTCAGGTGCTTGCTTGCCAACACACCTGAGGCATGAATAATTACTCAAAATATACTGCCTGTCCGTTTGTCCTAATGTTCAGTGTTCTCTGATTCTGCTGACAGGTATTAACTCATTCAAGCAATTTTCACCTTTTCAAGGGAATGTCACTGACGTTTTAAAGGCATACTCCCTGGTCAGGTCTAAGAGTTCCCTTTGATTAATATTCTAGATTTTTTTCCCCTGCATCTGCGTCCTTGCACTACACTGAAATGAATGAGCCAACAGTGCATAACAGAAAGTGAACATTATGAAATGCTTGTGTAATTTCAGTGAAACTTTCTTGGACTTTATTGATCAGGTCACTAGTTTTCTCTCTGGTATAAATACCGCAGCCATTTAGCAGAATATATCTTGAAACTCCCCTATTGTGGATTGTGTTTTAATATGAGAGGTGTTCCTTTCCTGGTACCAACTATAAGAAATATTTCACTATAATAACTCCCTGAGAATCTTTTAAACACATCTTATATTTTAAACATATATTTTATCTTGTGTTTTCAGTAATCAGATCATATGTGATCAAAAGCAAATCTCTTTAGAAAGATCAGTCCCAAATTCATCAATTAGAAGTGACTGTGAAATAATAAGAATCGTCATCATAATAATAAGCTCATTAATTGGGTATGAACATTCAGACTGTGAAGGGCCATAGAATCAGTGGGAAAACCTCAGTAATTTATTTTTTTAACTTTTTAAATTAAACTTATTGGGGTGACATTGGTTAATGCAATCATGTAGGTTTCAAGTGTATAATTCAATAATACATCATATCTATATTGCTTTGTGTGTTCGCCACCCAAAGTTAAGTCTCCTTCAGTCACCATATATTTGACCCCTTCTACCCCTCTCTCTCTCCCTCCTTTCCCTCTGGTAACCACTCAGCTGTGGTCTGTGTCTATGAGATTTTGTTTGTCTGTCTTGTTCATTTGTTGCTTTCAGTTTTATATATCATGTATAAGTGAAATCAAATGGTTCTCAACTTTTTCTGTTTGACTTATGTTGCTCAGTATGATAATCTCAAGATCTATCCATGTTGTCACAAATGGCAGTATTTCAGCTTTTCTTATGGCTGAGTGATATCCACTGTATGGACGTACCACATCTTTTTTATCCGATCATCTACGGAAGGGCACTTTGCTTGTTTACATGTCTTGGCCACTGTGAATAATGCCACAGTGAACACTGGGGTGCATATCTCTCTATGGATAAATGTTTTCAAATTTTGGGGGTAGATGCCCAGAAGAGGGATTGCTGGGTCATATGATAGTCCTATTGTTGAATTTTCTGAGGAACCTCAATATTGTTTTCCACAGTGGCTGTACCAGTTTGCATTTCCACCAGCAGACTATGAGTTTTCTTTTTTCCACAACTTCTCCAGCACTTGTTATTGCTTGTCTTGTTAATAATGGCCATTCTAACAGGTGTTAGTGGTATCTCATTGTGGTCTTGATTTGCATTTCCTTAATAGCTAGTGAAGCTGAATATTTTTTCATGTGTCTTTTGGCTGTTTGTATGCCTTCTTGAGAGAAGTGTCTCTTCAGGTCCTCCACCTATTTTTTTTAATTGGATCATTTGTTGTTGTTGAGTTGTATGAGTTCTTTATGCATTTTAGATATTAACCCCTTATAAGAAGCATTATTTGCAAATATCTTCTCCCATTCCATTGACTTAGAATTTAGGTAGACTTTGATTAGTATTGGCTTGGCTTGAAACATTGAAACTGAACAGTTTTTTAAGGAAATTTTCTTCAAAATGCTAGTCATTTAATCATTTAACTTCATGAGCAGAGGATGGAGGTGCTGGGTGGAAGTTTCACAATACAGTGAGAACACTGTAATCAGTTTATGGGTGACAGTCTCCTAAAGCCAGTTGTCAGTGGCGTGAAGAACAACAATAACAACAAAAAATCCCAGAGGGAATGTGTGTGTGATGAATTACCAAAAATTTGAATTCAAATTCAGAAAATTATTTTAGCCTCTCCAAGATCATTCATTTGCCAAACTACAAAATAGATGAGAGCCAGGCAATCACTTTTCTAAGTTATCACAGATTTTTGTGAGCAATAAAATATTGTATTACTTTGCATATGTGAATATCAATTTATTTATTTTTTCGGTGGTAGGATTCTCCCCCAAGAGGTTCCCCCCCGCCCAGTCATAAAATATACAACCTTCATTACTAGATGTTATTTCTTAAATATTCTTATTCACTAATTAAATGTGACCGCTTAGTTGGTGCTAATTTAAAGCTGTTGCTGATCTCCAATGAGATGATAAAAAAATTAAGAATATTTATTTAGAACCTTTTATAGTGCTTTCTCATTGTTGAGATATTGATGTATGTGTTTATTTTTCTAGTAATTTACTGATTTAAAAAAAATACCCCCCCAAAAAACTAGTCCTTTTATACAGCAGTCTTAGATCACTGCCCTGTAGACTTTAAATGCTATTATACAGCAGATTCTGATTCTCACGTACAGAATATTTAAAACTGCATCTTTTTACTTGTCTTCTTTGTCCCTCATCCTAATACCAGTAGTAGCAGGAAAAAGACAAAGCGAAAGTAAAGGGAAGAATCTTGTCCTTTCAATTTTAGTTAACAATTACATTATTATCAATTACATACCCTTCTTAAAAATTATAACTTCTAATCCTCCTAATTACACTTCTTTCAGGTTCCCCACGGGAAAAGAGCTCCAATTTTTTAGATTACATTTTTTTACAGTGGTCACTCAATGAGTCAGTCATGCAACATTTGAAATTAAAATTTCTTAAATACTAATTTAATATAAATTCATTAAAACTGTTGCATATATAAAATATCTTTGGTTTTAATAAATATCTATGCTTTGATATTTTCTGACTCTACTGGAAGATGGACTCTGAGTTGTATCTGATGGTCTACTTGGTATGGAGAAAAGCCTTAGTAAAACCTATACCCCCTATTGAGAAGAAAGAAAGAAAGAAAGGAAGGAAGGAAGGGAGGAAGAGAAGGAAAGAAAGAAAGAGAAAGAAAGAAAGAAAGGGAAGGGAAGGGAAGGGAAGGGAAGGGAAGGGAAGGGAAGGGAAAGGAAGAGAGGAAGGAAGAGAGGAAGGGAGAACGAAAGAATGTATTCAATAACTGTTAAAGTCAAATGCAATGAAAAGAAAAATTAGGGAGAGAGAGCTCCAGTAGCATCCCTGAGGAGGTACAGAACATCGTGCAGATCAAATCATTTACTAATCCCCACCATCCCTACTTCCCACAGATTCTAAACAGGTGCAATCACACTAAAATGCGTATATGTCATGTTGTGTTGCATGTTGCATAGGAAGCCAAGGAAAATGGAAATAAAGAGAAACTGCAATTTGGAGATTTTAGGGAGGTAAATTAAGGTGATATATGGTAATATGCTCAAGCCACTCATCTCATTGGTAATAATGTTTAACCCAGAGGATAAATGTTTACTAAAACTATTTCCAAAAATTACATATGGTTTTCTACATGTTCATGTTGCAGTATAACTACAATTATGTAAATTAATCCATCTCAAATGCATTGTTGGAGAATTATGCAGAGAATAAACAAAGTTGCATGTCCATTGTTAACTTGAAACTGTGCCCAGTACTATTTCTCTAAAAGTGCTTAATATTTTTCCATTGTTTAATATCTGTGATTTTTGATGACTTTATTAATGAATATTGCCACCGAACTTAAACTCAATAAATGGAAATTTCCTTAGCTCACAGTCTTACAGAGTTACCCAGGGCATGTCACCACCATCACCATATAAATGCAAACATAATCTGTGGGTCAGCCTATCTAGGTAATAATACTGAAGAGCTCTTTGGCCTGGTAGCATTCATGTTTACTTAGGAATTAAACAGTTCTTTAATAAATAAAATAGTACAGTCAGTTAATTCCACCATTCATTTCTAAATAAATTCAATGAGGAAACTCAAACGGGTTTTCTAAGAACCAAACTTGTTTGTGAATAATCTAAGAATCATTGAAAATTCCAAATATCTATATCTATAGATTACAAAAGCAATGTAATAATAGTAAAATGATTAATTGCAATAATAATAGCTATTGTATTCTGAACATTTACTATAAACCAGGTACACCAACTCTGTGTGTGTGTAATGAGAGTAGTTCATAGAATTGTAAAGATTAAATGAAAGAACTACTCTTATTCCAATTTTATAGATGAGGAAACTATGGCACAGAGAGATTAAGTATCTAGTCGAAAATCAAATAGATGTGAAAAAGACAAAACTAGGAGAGAAGAAGTTTCTAGGAATACATTTTTATTATTTAATGTTGTCTTAATGTATTTGTTTGAATTAAATGTGATATTTAAGGAGTAGTTTATCAGTAGATAATGTAGTTATTACAGCCCATCATTTTTATACCATACCTTTGTGTAAATGGTCAAGATTATGTTTGCTTTAACAGATTTCTGCTTCAAAAGTTTAAATTATTTCATCACATGTTTAATGTATATCAGCCTTTTAGGTATAGCAACAAATGGGCATTAAGCGTTATGTTTTAAAGCTATAAACTTACTATATTTTGCTAATATTTATTTAAATGAGGAAATATGCCATTAGTTATGCTCCTAATTAAAAAAATTCTGATAGGATCTTTATATAGGTTTATTAAAGCTAGATCAGAGAGGTCATAGTGAATTAATTTTCCAGACCGTTTGTGGATAATATCAACCTACAATGGCAAACATAATTTACAACTTTCAAGGGAATACAAACATTTTTTTGCAAAAAATATTTTAACAAATGTAGTTTCTTATAACAAACAGACTAACCTACAAAGAATTAAAAAAACTTTCATTATTTAAGCAAAATGTTGTCCTTCTAAGCAAACAAATGGTTTTAGAAACTTAATATTAATATATAAGAGCAGACCTTATCCCCACGGATAATAACTGATATGTAAATATTTGTTAACCCCTCCCCTCCCTTTATAACCTGTCAAATGTGCTATAATATATATCTCAAGATTTCTCAACTCAATGCATTGTGTCCATAACTACCTATTCTTTTAAGGTTCTCCATTACCATTGAGGTCAGTTTGTCCCTGTTTCAGCTATTTTTTAGGCATATTCCTCTTGGTCAACTTTATATATGGCTTGTTCATATGAAGCCCTGAAATCTTACTTTCCTAAATGAATACTCTAGCAATTGATGTTTCTTTTCTTTTACATGTATACTGTTATACTGATTAATGCTATATACTTGGTTTTAGCCTATCTGTGAATTTAAGTTAAAAAATAATTACTAAGGTAGAATACAGACTTAAACCTTACTGGAATGTCCTTGCAAATTGCTACCAAATCTTTTTTTTTTTTTTTAACTTAAAGCATCTCACCAGACAAATGTATCCCATTGATAAAGTTGGTTTGTTCTAAACAATGTTTAAAAAATGAATTGCTTGTGAACATTTGGAAATTGGCTGATTTCATATGAAATGAGAATATCTTCTCTCAAAGAATCTGCAGATGTGGCCAAATTGAGCCTGTATTCCATTTCCATGTGGCCAGAACTGGACTGCAGTTGCTTCCTTTAAATGGGCACAGGGACCTTCTACTTCATTCTTTTCTTTTCCTCTCTTCTGTAGTGATTATTACCTGCCAGAATTCGGGTGTCTAATTTCTTTTTAAAAAGTGTTTGGTACATTTGCTCAAAAAAGTGAAGTCTGTGAATAATATACCAGAGCTGTTCTATTTTATTCATGTAAAAATAATGAGACACTTAGAAAATATTTTGTAAAATAAAGCTATCCTTTGTTAGGTAAAACTGGTATAAATCACTGAAGACCTTCTCAAGTATATGTCCCCAAAGAAGAATAATATCAAAAGCAGGAAGGAAAATATAAGTGCATTTGTGAATTCTTAATTTTAATATGATTTCATCAAGTATAACTTGTTAAAATGAGACTTTTCTTTCTATCATAAGTTTATCAGCCATTTTGCATGCCAAATTCTGCAGAATTTATGAAAGGCATAGATATAGCAATGCAAATTTAGTGTCATTTGTTGTTAAGCAACAATAAAGATAGAAGACAGTAATAAACAGTAATAATAAAAATAAAATGGAGAGATAAAACAGGATTAAATTTGCTAAATTACGTATTTATACGTTTTTGCCGTTATTGTTTTTTCACCTATAAAAATTTGATTAACTTCATGCTTGCATATTCACAAGTCCATAGGTACATATAACCCACTATAGAGCATATTATTGTTATTTAAGATTGACTATATTTGTACAAGTTGTGCACCAAATCTGCATTTTAAAAAATGCAGAGAAAAGATTATATTTTGATTTAACACCAAAATGAAAGCCTGTGACATCAGCATCCAATGTAGTAAAATTGCTTAAAACTAAAAGTTGTGTAGGCTATAAGTTGCATCATGTTTCAAATGACTAAAAAACTTTAAATGATGAAACAGTGTAAGGTATAAATATTAATTTGCAATATTGATGAAACATGCAATAAATGATATTCAAAAGTGTGAATTCTGCCTAAAATCTATAAGGACATAAGACAATAAGCACAACTACTTCTTTAGTTAAATAATTTATTTACATTTGTATTCATCAGGAAAAATATTACTTTGTTATAATTTTCTTTCTTTCCTTCACAATATATGTTTAATTAAATTATTCTGTTAAAAAAAAACAATTACCATCCCTTATTATAACTTTTTCTTATTCCACAAGTAGAGAGTTTAGCATGGTACTCCAGAGAGCAGACACACACGAGGTGAATCCTAATTTAGCTGTGTAACTTTGAAAAAATTAATTAACTTCCCTGAGCTTCAGTTCTTCTGGCATAATGTATATAAAACACTTGGCCTAGAATAATTTATATATGTTTATAACTGTGTCTCTGTCTACATCTAAAACTATACTAAAAAGAGCATATATATATATATATATATATATATATATATATATGAATACAGATAAATACAGTTTTGTTATCTATTAAGCTTGAAAAATTACAAAATATTTCAACATGCTTTTGGCAGTTGCCTATTCTTTAATTATGTGAATTTATTATAATTTGTTGCAAGTCTCCTGGCGTTGAACAGTTAGACTATTTCTAATATTTTGTTATTATAGACAAAACTGTGATGAACTTTCTGTTAAGTGTATTTCTGTACAAGTTTTTCTGATTAAAAATGACTTAATTTAATACTGCATCACATTCATAGACAGTAAAAGATACAATGTATATTAAATATATGTGTGGATATTTTTCTCTTTTCATGAAATAGATCTTGAAAAGTTATACAAATAGAGAAAAGTTCTCAAAAAAAGAAATAAGATGCTCTAAGAAATATCTTTTGTTATAAAGGAAATATATTATTCTCCTACCTTTTAGTTAATCGTGTGTGTGTGTGTGTGTGTGTGTGTGTGTGTGTGTGTGTGTACACACACACCACCATTTTGCTCAGTGTGATGAGGTGGCTAATATTTTCTATTCTTTTATGTTGGTTGGCGTTAAATTAATTAATTTTGTGTTATGGGTAGGACCACGACAACCCATTTATCCTTAAGAAATGAAGTCATTGCTGTTCTTCCTGTGAGAATCTATTTTTCAAGCTATCTCCACAACATGAATGTACTGTTAAGGTTTCTGGAGTAACTATATTTCAAAATATTGAAGGAAATATTTCCTACAGACAGAACACTTTTTGTGGAGAGCGACTGACATGGCATTTTTATATTTTAGCATTATATCATGCATTAGAAAAATATGGAAATCCCTGAATAATTTTAAGTAGGGCATGTCAAGCTTATCAGTTATTTGAGAATAAGAAACTAACCAACCATGGGAGAAAATATCAGAAATTGAATCTCAAATTGGAAGAAATTATAACAGCTCCAGAAATGTTGACAGTTCAAAGTGAAAAATAAAGTGATTAATTATATAATCCAAGGAAATGTTTTAATACACACATTTATTAGTAAAAAAAGAAAATGTATTGTCATTTATTGTTGACAATGATAGAGGTTTTAAATAGCACGGAGAGTGACAAAAAACATATGTATTCTAGCATTTTATTTTTATAGGAATTGTAGTTCATTAGCACTAAGATGTCTAGGTATAAATATCAGAGTAATTGTCTTTTTAAATTTGTGTCAACATTGACAGATAACTTCAGTAACAATCATAAAAGAAACAATACCTGTAACCTGAAAAAATTTTATTCATAGCTAAAAGTAATTCTCAATAATAATAGCTAATCCTATGTAGTATTTATTGTGTGCCAGGTAAAGTTCTTAAAACATTAAAGTAACTGAATTAATGAACTTATTTAATCTACAAAACGACCCTATGATATGGGTACCATATGGTATTGGTTATTCTCTCTCCATTTAACAGATAGAGAAACTGAGGAACAGAGGGTAAAAATCTGGCCCCAGGTCTTACAGACAGGAGGTGAGAGAACTGGAACCCAAACATATCCATCGTGCTTCCTGGGCTTCATATGAGTGTATTACACAGTCTCTTCCAATAAGTCATCATATGGAGCCACATGCAGCTGTACATACTAAATCCATATGCTATTATTAAATTCTCTTCTAATAAAAATGAACTGAGGTCACATAAGCTAATGACATGCAACATTCTCAACTCCTGTTTGGAAGTTCCTATTTGACTATTTTTTTTACCACTGCCACCAACAAAAACTTTTGATCTTTTGATGCAGTGAAACTTAAAGTAGTTGATTCCATCGAAAAATCATCAATCTTTTTTGAGTACATTGACTGAAAAAATCTAAACTAGCTATTTAATCAAGAGAGAGATAGAATGTGTCATTAAATCAGAAGTAGGTGTTTTTTTTTTCTCCTTAGGCTGGTGTGTCATGTCTCAGTCAACAAGATGCACACTTGCCCTTAACCTGAGGACCTATATTAACAGGAAGCCAGCTACTTCCGGTTTCAGATCCTCTTCTTCAAGTACCTGTGGGTAAAAAATATATATAGGTAGGTAGGTAGGTAGATAGATAGAAATGGATAAAGGGATGAGATTATTAAAACTAAAAAAAAAAAAACAATAATTACTATATAGTCTTAGTTTTAGGAGACATTTTAAGAAAAAATAGAAAATGACAAAACTTGCCACGCTTCAGGGTATTTGACTATGCGGATAATGCACTCATTCCAAATTGTTCTATTAGTGGCACATTTACAGTTCTACTGCTGATTTTCAAATTCTTCCCTTAAGCTTTCACGTTCTCAGTTACACAAATTATGGTCAGATGTTTATATCAAAGTACAATAGGAAAGATGATAGAACTAAGATTCTTAATAGTGAAAAAGTAGCATATTGTTACATTAATCTTCCAGATCAGATATACTTAATTCGTGATGCAGAAACGTTTCAAAACTAATGCAGTGTGTGCACATGCATGTGTGTGCGGCTCATGCTGTTTCCTGGGAAGAATAGTCATAGTTTTCACAAGTTTTCTAGTTTCTATTGTATCCAAAATGTTTGCTATCCCATATATTAAAGAGGGAACTATAGTCTGAATTAGGTAGATGATTTTTTTTTTAGTTTAGTATTTTATCTAAGACAATCTGAACTTGGAACAAAACAGAAGAAAGACACATTTAAAATTATAAATAAGAAAAGCAGCTAATACTTTTGTTCAAATATGAATTTGTTTTATTTAGGATAATGCTTTCTTAGGCAGATCTAAGGAAAAAAATTATGTATATGAAAATATAAAACTAATACATTTGCATTTTCTATATGAACTGTTTTATTAATATGTAATGTGAAAAGTGTGTCATGTATATATTATTAGCAATAATTATAGACATAGTAGTTAATTGTAAAGTTTCAAAAACCTTTAAAATATATATTGAAAAGTTTTAATAATATTTGATTATTTTTAGTGTTTTTCATGTATTTGGACATACAAGACTATTTTGATGTCAGCCATTCATGATTGAGAGATTAGGATAAAGCAAATGAACCGTGGCTAATCTAGAATTTACTCTAAATGGCATAAATACTTTGTGAAATTTATATGCAAAACTATCTGGACACGTGGACAGAGCAGTTCTATGATGTTATACAAGCTCATCATTTTATATTAAGGTAATGTGATCTCATCCTAAGGATTTCTGTAGATGTTCAAAGCAATAAAAAGCTCAAGAAGCTGATGAAGTTGTTTCCATTAGAAGGGGTACTTATAGCTCTTGCCTACTCACTTCATTAGACATTTTTAAAGCTCATTTGTCTGTTCAGAGCATGTGAACATAGTAACTGAGCCATTTTGAATTGCCCTACTCGTGAAAGAACTGTTGCCCTAAAAAGGACCTTGTATAAAAGCCTGCAAGGTTAAGACTTCTTCAGAACTGATTTGGAGTTTTATAAGTGATAGAATGTTCTGAAATTCCAGTTAAATATTGTATTTATGAAGATTAATTTTTTTCAATAGTAGTAGATCATGCATTTTGGAATCGACTTTCTAAACTCCTCATTTTTAATTCAAAAGAGAATCTTGTAAGGGTGAGAAAAAGACAATGAAAAAACAAGAATAGCAAATTGATGTGATAAAATACTCTTGAATTCAGAAAACTGGGCAAAATAAGGAAATAGACAATATTCAGGAAAAGATGTGCTGAGTTCTGTCAAATATTTTAGAAATGAGTTAGTCAATGTTATGACCAGTAGTGACACTTACTGAACAGATTTCAGCTTTAAAATGCATTTTATGTTTGATGTTACTATGACACTTTTTCTAAGGAGTCTTGGTGCTAAAAAACTGAAAATCGGTAACATGGGTAATAGCTATGTTCCAAAATCAAATTTTAAAATATATAAAATAAAACTTCTGAATATTTATCAGGCCAATGACACTGTTTAAATTTGTAGTTCCCAAACTGGATTGTTGAGATATTATTTCTTTGATTATACTCTTAATTTATACTGAAAGATTAAAAATCACTATTTAAAAAAATAGAAACAGTTTAAGGTTTTAAGTTATATATCATTATTTTTGCATTATTTGATGGCTAATCTGTTACATTGTAACAATTGTCAAATGTTGTGAAACCAATTCGAAATCACTTAATTGCTGCCCAAGCACCATTTTTTTATGGAAATTGAAGCAGAGTATTTATGAAGTATATCCAATAAGTGTGTGATGCCTTAAATTAAAGCTATCAACAACTGTCATTACCTTCTGTCAGTCTGTCAAAGAAATCAGGTTGCCACTAAAATAAAAAGAAAAGTATTTTATTTTTGAAGCCCATCATTTGTTTAATGAGAGGTCAAGAAGGGGAACCAACATCTTACTGTTTACCAATAAGACATATATTTGTGTGAACTAATATAGATGTAGTGGTGACAGAAGAAGATGATGCAGTGGATAGAAATGTGGAAAACGAGTCCAAAATGGAAATTTTTGTGTATAGGTTCTTAGGAGGAAAAACTGGGAATATTTATTAATATGCTCATTTTAGTCCAGCAGTCAGAAAGAGAGCTGTAAGCAAAACCTAACATTAACTATTTTTCTTAGCAATTAAAAAACAAACGAACAACAACAACAAAAAAACAGGTGTCCAAACTGAGATATTTGGAGTCCATCAGACAAAGATACAGACGTAAAGAACTGGCCAGCCTCTCACATCTCCCTGTCTCATCCCCTTTTTTCATGGAATATACCATGATTCTCTCTTTGGAAAAATGAGAGGAAATCTGCGCCCTTGATCATTTTACGAAAAACACATACATGTAGCAGAAAGAATGGTGTTAAACAGAACAAAATTATATTTCCAAATAATACAAACAGCTATAGTCATTGATTATAAAAATTAACTCGCTTTTCAACACTGACATTTGCCGGTGGTAGTGCATATGTTGAAAATTGTATATTCAAAGGAATGACTATACTCTCCTTGTGTGGAAGAAATTGATTTTGAGTCAAATAAAAATCAATCTCTTTTTTTTTTTTTTGGTAGAACAGCACATGTTCTATAGTGGGTAAAGAGAATCACTGAAGACACCTCCCTTTAAAATGTGATAAGGTTTTTAATAAGTCAGCTACTTTATTAGACTCGCTGTGTCATTCACAATGAAATAGCAGCATTGTATATCCCCACCAATATTTCATAGTTTTATTTTGAAAAAGTATCATCTCTAGTGTTCTGCCAGGATTGTATGATTTGCTGTTCTACACTCAATTCTGAAATATCCATCCACATCTCTGCTATTCTATTCTTGGCACCAGGAAAGATTTTGCTTCAGGTTTTATTTATTCAGTGCCTGTTAATGTTGTAATTTTTATATCACTGTCATGTCATTTTGCCACTAATGCCATATATCTGATAAAAGAGCACAGAGAGAGGAACTGTGTTCTTATTAATTACAGGGGTCTGATAAATGGATTATCTTATTTAGTAAGCAAGTCCTTAGAAGTGAATGCAGATGGGCATATTAATGCTGGTTTTCTAATTTACTGCTGTTAAAATGATTTATTTTTTATTTATGTTTTTTCTTTTTGGTACATTTCTGAACATCTTACTGAAACTCACCTTAATAATAATAGCTAAAACTTATTGAATGACAGCCATGAATTATTGTAAAAGCTGTATTCACATGATTTTATTTAATTTTAATCCTTTTATGAACCCTAGGAGGGATGACCTATAATTATAATCTCCATGTCACAGATAGAGAAACTGAGGCAAAGCAAGGTTATAGGAACACAAGATTTCGTGGCTAATAAAGGTAGAATTGCAGTGAGCCCTGGAAATTCTTGCTTAGAGATACTTTCTTCATATTACTTCCTTTGCTAATGTTCACTTCCTATAACTCTAATCATGACTTTCTGATAAATGTAGAAATATTAACATAAAATATAAATTTATATAAAATATACATAGTAAGCTTTTCACCTGAATTTTGATCCTATTGTTTACTGATTTTGGACCTACCCCATTTTTTCTTCTTTCATCTTATGACATAATGGCGACTCACTCATTATGCCCCTGATGGGGATTCTGAGTAATACTGCACTTTAAAATGTAAGAGAATATTAAGATCAATCTTGTTTTTGTATGGGAAAAAGTAATTATCTAGTGCCACCTTTCAAATAATTTCCACTCTGAAGATGAATCTGTTTTCTCCCTGTGATCCTCTTTATTTTCTGTTGACCCATTCAGTGACTGGATTCTTTTTTATGGGAGGTATGTAAGAGTGATTAGTTTCTTACTCCTTTGCTGTAGCTTTAATATGTTGATATTTAGCTGCTACAACCTTCCTAAAATGCACATGCACACACACAAACACATTCAACACTGGGTTTTAAGCATTCATTTTAGGAAAAGATATGTGAAATAACAGAAAAATATGATAATCCCTGGATAAATCTTTATTACTTTTGTGTATAAAACCTATTTAATAGGGATTTCAAGTAGAATAGATGTGTTTAATTTAGAAGCAGGACAAGACATAATTAGACTCATTTCAGATAAAACTCAACTGTGTTTTTCTTATCAGTTGAGTAATTCTCATTTTTCTAATCGTATCCTATTCATGGCCAAATCTTGCCTGAGATTTGTAGGATGTTAATTTCAACTCCCATCCAACTGGACTCTATGTTACTAGGTTCCCAAAGGCTCAACTACACCCAGTTCCTGAATTTCTCCCGATGAACTCAGGAAGTCCTTCGTAAGCTTCCATGGTCCATAAAAATGGGTCAGAGTGGAAATGCATTAGGCTTTGTGGGCCTAGCCCTTAAAGTTCCTCCAACTTGCTATTTGCATTACAGTTTATATGACTGCTCTTCCATTTGGTTTCCTGTCTCCCACAGGAGCTTAAGTTCCTCTCAAAACCATACCTTCCTTGGATGGTACCCCAACACTCGTCTATTATTCTGCTAATTTCCTCCTCAGTCACTTCTGTTCTCCTGTTACTCACTGTAGCTATGCCTGTCCCCAAATGTTGGTTTACTGGGACTGAAAGATAGGTTGACTTTGAGTGTTGTCACTTTGTGGAAACCCTTTCTTTCCCCTGTGCCAGATTACATCCTCGTGGACACTGACACTGCCCCGGATGAAATCTGAATATACTAATTTCCTGTGAGTAAACATTATGTGTTAGAGTGTTACCTATGGTGCTAAGCCCTTGGGATGATTTGTTTATCTGTTATCCTTGCTGTTGTGGCTTCCTCCCCTTCCCTTCCCAAACAGCTGAGGCCACCAAGTTTTTGGCATGTCTATGAACCAAACCTATCTGAATAGCAACAATAGATATGTCGCTTTTCTTCTCAAGCACCTCTGGCTGTATCTCAAATGGAATCCTAGTTGTCTAATACTGCTTTCATTTCTGGTTTTGGAATGCAAAGGCTAAGACAGTCTGGAAAAGGGCAATGTGGTCACTAGTTGTTTGCTGACATGAAAACTGGAAGCTAACTTGATAAGTTCCTCCTGGCTACACACTACCATTGTGATGCATCACACAATATACTTCTCATGGAGGTCTGTAAGTGATAGAGCTGGAATTTCAAATCTTTGGTGCATGATTATAAGGTCCCTTTGCATCTCCTCTCATTGTGTTACTTTCAATAATGGTGCTCAAATTAGCTGAGTTAAGTTGGATCAGTCACGTACCTCTCTGAGATTGATAGTCTTTTTTGTTAAGGAGGTGGATAAGATGCTATTTACTTCCTACTTCTGATATAAGATGCCATACAAAGTATCAAATCATAATTTCAATGTGCAACGCACTTACAACAACTTTTAAAAGCCCGGGTATCTGGCTTTAGAGGAGACTGAGGCTTAAATCTTCTTCATTGTGATTTGGCATTTTGTACATTATTATCCTGACTCTTATATTAAATGCTGTTAGTTTAAGTTTGTAACTTGAATATTTTCAAATTTCCACCCAAACTTTAGGAGAAATAGCTTACCATTCAAGGTTTTTAGAAAGGCTTTTAGAATGTCTTAAAGAGGAAGAAAGTCATGTTTTCATTACCATTAGCATAAATCACTTTTTTATGTCTTGTTTTGTGCTTTACTTATTACTAATACACATATTAGGAATCACTACCAAACAAAACCAAAAGGAGCCTTTTTAAAAAAAAATTTACATGGATTCTATTTTATTCCTTCAAGTTGTGCCAGCGTGGACATATGGTGGATAGAAATATTTTGAGGTAAATGCTTAGAATTCTGAATTATTAATGTAATAACAAAGTGTCCCAATAATTTCTCCCAGTTTCAGCTGACTAATTACCACAGATTTGGTTGCAACCCAAGTCACTTTAGTACCTTACAAAAAGTGAGATGCTTCGGGCAAGATTATCATGAGAATAAATGAGTTAGCAAGCATTAATAAAACTGGAGAACAACAGTGCTAAATGTTTTATGCATCATTTGAGTATGTGCCATTGCAGAAAATTGAATGAACAGTTTTTGGATTCTGAATACTGGGAGAAAATCTTTTTTGCATTGTTTTGCATTTCTTTTGGTGACAGACATCAAAATGAACATTTTCTGATAGAGAATGCCTTGTAGGCCTTCTCTCTCTTAGAGCTGAGCAGGGTGTGTAAAAACTCCCAGTCAGTCACTCTTTATAGCTACCTTCCTTCATTCATGATGAACCATTCACTGCTAAGCATTTACTGAATACCAGCCGGGTCAAAGTTAGGGTTACACTGCTCTCACAGTTAGACTACAATAGTGAATGAAAGTTGTCCTATATGCTACAAAGTCATCGAGCTCACCATTGATTCTGAGATAATTGTTAGCATTTTAATTTTATTAGATTCTTGAACAATGCAGGATGATATAATATCAATAATTTTTTACCAGCAAAAATTTGCTCAGTTGCTATTACGTGCATAATCTTCTTCGTTTCAGATATAAACGGCAGAATTCCTGTTCTAGACAGTCTGTCAGGGAGGTCATTCTACTAAGTTTACATGGATTTTTTGCTTCCATATAGTTCTAGTGGTAGAAGAGAAAAAGGAAGAAAAGCAAAAGGAGAAGTGGAAGGAGGAACAGAGAGAGGGATGAGTAAAAATACTTCTTGCGAATCTAATGTGCTCTAGGAATTCTTTAGATTTCAAATGAAGTGCAACATGATCTCTTAAAAATGACCTCTCATCCAGCTAAAATAGAAACTAACATCTATTGCATCCTCTCTATGTGGCAGGGACTCTACACAATAATAATCAACATTGATTGAGAAGTAACTGAGTGCTTTGCATGGATTATCTTTACATTGATTATTATCTCTAATCTTTTGCATAAATTTTTCAGTCTTGTTTTATATGGGTCATTTTAGCTAATCACCTCTGAAACCCTACGAGATGGATACCCTGTCCGTCGCCAATTTAAAGATGAAAAAAACATAGGCACAGAGAAATTGACAAATTGCCCAAATTTGCGTAGCTAATGAGATGTGGAGCCAGAACTTAATTTCAGGCAGTGAAAGAGATTTTCCATGAAACTAATGAAATTTAAGATTTAGGAATACTCACTTTTACAGGCTCCTTCCAAGTACTGATACTTAAGTGTCAGTAATTTTGTAATTTTGAATTGGTTTTAGAAAGACCCTAAAATGTTTATATACTTTAGACCCCCAGTAATTGGACCTCATAAAACAACTTCAACTTCCAGTTAATAAAAGTATAAACCTACCTGCTTCCTGAGCTGTCTTCTCCTTCCCTCTTCTGACCATGGAGGAAGTGGATTCCCTAGAAACAAAGGCCAATCTGTCCACTTCTCTAGGACCTGTTTTCTCTCCATTTTAAAGAGACCATGATCTGTCACTTCTCTCTTTTATCTCAGTTATCAGTCTATTTATCTCTACTATATTAATCCCGTCAGCATTCAAACATGCTCTCGTTTCATCGTTATAAAAGAGAGATTAAAAAAGAAAACATCCCATCTCCTCATTTCTATTCCAATTATGGCCATACCATTCTATTCCCTTTCCCATCTAGCAAAAGACCCATTGATATAATCTGTCTGCACTACACTCATTCTTTCAACAAATATTTATTGACACCTGGTAAATGTCAGGTGTCATTGTGTCAAACAACAGGATCAAACAGAGAACGCAGACTTTACAAGAATAATCATTTACAATAGGAGTGTGTGCCTAGTTTGTCCCATTGTCTCAGGTGTATTCAGGAGATAATAATGGGGATCTTAATTTTCTGATTTCAGTCCTACCTCTCATCAAACCTGTCCAAGGTTTGGAGACTTGGTGTGCCCAGACCCAGTAACCCACCAATACTTTAAAAACTATGCATTGTAAAATATTAGAAAAACTTTTAGATTTCAAATGTGGCATTGGTATCTACATTTATCAAGCTGCATTGTCATCTAAGGGTCTGCTTTTAAGACATTGTCTTCACCTAAGTATTTAGATATTTGGATAACTAAAGTAGATAAGAACTCTCATTACCATGTGCCCAAACAAGAAGGGCACTGGCCTGCAAAACTGGATTTCCCTGGGCATTTCCATTAATATAAGTAAGTTATATTGATCTTGTTTTATAAATAAGTGAGCATTGGAGATAAATTAATAACTTGTCAAATCTTACACAGTTACATACAAAAACAAGATGTGAATACAGTTCTCTTTGATTCCAGAACCTAA
This sequence comes from Pteropus medius, assembly GCF_902729225.1. NCBI lineage: Eukaryota > Metazoa > Chordata > Mammalia > Chiroptera > Pteropodidae > Pteropus > Pteropus medius. The sequence continues at coordinate 5,670,872 of NW_024340699.1, forward strand.
GATCTTTCACATACACTTCACATATATTTTTTGGATGGGGACGAAAGGATCACAAAGGTTAGAATTATAGAGCATGGATCCATAGGGCACATAGAAAAAAGCTAGAAAATATATAACAATGTGTGCCTGAGTAGGAGAAAACTCACAATAGGAGTGTTAATAGACTACTAACCTTGTGTCTTTTGAAATCTTCCCTAGTTGACCCCTGGTCCCCAGCCATGGAAGACAGGAATTTTAAGTTCCATCAAAAAGACCTATGATGATAAGCAACTGTTTGAACTACTTATAAATTGTTTTGCTATCAATTTCTGTGTAACCAGATTTATAGTTTGCTTTTTTGTTTGTGAAATACTAACAAGCTCTTGCTATTTTTGCTTTCGAATATTGGATTCTTTTGTTGTTTTAGGAGAAACATTTTAAAGAGGGGATTTGTTCCTAGTTTCTTTTAGCTGAATTTAAGTTTATTTGAAAATTTTTGCATGATTTAATGTTCTGCAGAGTTTTGTTATTGTTTTTTTTTTTTCTCTCTCTGTAATTTTAACTTGAACAGCTTGATGAGAGTTTAATAGAATTTGTTTTAAAGCTCTTGCTGACCTTGAATTAGGTGGGAGCCAATATATCCCCATGCAGGTGTGGACTTCAATTTATGGCAAATATGTTTGTCTTTACAGTCATGCATAATTTCCAAATTCCAGAAATTACTTCTGTTTTATAGCTGTGCCTTCTAAACCCATCGTAAGCAGGGCTCTGTCAGCATTTCTATTACATTCTTTACTTTACAGAGGTTTATAACATGGTCATAAAACTCACTCCAGGATTAGTTTTGGCAGATAAACTCTCATCTAGGGAAGAAAGGCGTTATTTTTCCCCCAACATTTTAAAGAGAAAATGCTGCCTTGTCTGTTTTCAAACAACTGGAGTTTATGGACTCTTTTTTTTTTTTTTTTTTGCTTCAAAATCTCTCTTTCTTTAACAGAGGATGTCCTAATTAGCCTTTATGTATTTGTCCATTAGAACTTCTCATTTCTCCTCAGAAGAGAGAGCTGCATAGTAATAGAGAACTTGGATACTGGAGTTTGACAGATGTGAGTTCAAAACACTCTGCCATGACTTAATAGATACGACACTGTGAGTGAGCTACTTACTGAGTGTAATAAGCATTTAATAAGTGGTAGCTACAGAGATATATATTATCTCATTATTTTAGTCATGTTACCATTTAGAAAATTAATGAGCTTCTTAATCAGATGCATACCTATAAATAATGAATTAAATCTGTTCTTTCATTTACTCATTCAATATTTATCGAGTATCAAACTGGATGCTAGAAATACAAAGACAATATTACATGGCCCCTGCCCTCAAGGGATGTGTAGTTCAGTAAGCAAGAGTCTGACTTGTAAGGAGATAAAGTACAGAATATGTAATGCTTCCTCAGAGGCTCGGACAGCTCAGAGCAAAATCATTTTTCTCAAGTAGGGCATCACCGAAGGATTTTGGTAGTAGGTAGAAGGGTAGGTATGTCTGTACTAAATACTAAGGGATGCTTAGGGGATAGATAAGCATCGTTTGGCATTGGAGAAACATGTGCAAAGCATAAAGAGGAAAAGCACAACACAAATTGAGAACTAGAATATGACTACTGTTTAAGACTATATGGGGATGTGAGAGTAGCAGAATGGTATAATGGAATATTTCTATTTGTTCTCCATCTTGATAAATCTACTAGGCCGTCTCTTGGCTCAGGTATCTTGTAATCCATACATTCTTCTATTTGGTTTCATACCTTTATTTTGGTGAAGTACATTCTCCAGTAACTTTCTTAAAAAAAAAAAAAAACATGGGAAATGTAATTTTTAAGGTTCTTATGTGACTTAAAATGGCTCTATTCTACATATAATTTAGCTGAGTATATAATTTCAAGTTGGAAATTATTTTTCTTCAGGATTTTAAAGATGTTACTTCATTGTCTTCAAGCATCTGACAGTGCTGTTGAGAAATCTCACACCCTTCCTTCTGATTTCTAATGTTTGTATATGACCTATATTTTTCTCTTTGGAAAATTTTAGAATATTCTTTCTCACTATGTTTTTGGAATTTCACCTACTTTACTAGTTGTTCTAGACAGTCTGTTAGACCTTTAATCCAGAAACTCATATTCTTTAGGGCTGGAAATTTTCTCAAAGTATTTTTTATTAATTATTTTTATCGTTGTTTTTTTTTTTTTCTCCTCAATTTTTTGGAACTCTTATTTGAATGTGAGGTAATATTGTCATGTCTCTAATTTTCTTATCTTTTCTCTCTTGTCTTCCATTATTGTGTCTTTTGGATATGCTTTCTGGATTATTTTTTCAACTTTATCTTTTAATCTTCCTTTTGATTTATATATTTTTTTTATTTTTCCCATTACGTTTTTAATTATCAAGGGTTATTTTAATTCTCTAAACATCTTTAAAAAATAACATTTTAATTTTGTTATATGAGAGGGCATAATCTTGTATGAACCTGGGATATTAATTACAGTTTTCTGAAAAATTTCTATTTCATCAGTGTTTCATTGTATTTTCTTTTGGTCTCTCTCTTCTACATTGGAGAATTTATTCAGATGTTTGATAGTCCTCATTGTCTGCTCATGATTAGGTTAAGAAAGTTAAGAGGTAATTTGCAGGTGTGAGTACATAAATAGTGTTTGGAGACTTTGGGGTTTACTGTGTACTTAACTGGGTAAGCCATTTGTTGGACATTTCTTAGATCAGTATTTTTTAATAATTATTCTTAGATTGGTCAGATTCCCCAGAGAATGTTCTTTCAAATGTTTAGGAGCTACATAATAAATCTGACAGGACCAGTGACTGAAAGTAGCTTCTCAGGGTATCTGATCATAAATTCCTAATTGGGCAGGTCATGGGGAGTCATGGTGGGTAGCCCCAGGCTAACTTCTTTAGTAAAAGTGTTTATCTTTGCCTTAGGCCAGCCCTGTCCATTGTTTCTGTGCATCTAGATTACCACACCTTTGAAACGCGTCTCCTTTAGACCCCTCAGAAGTGTAACCACCCTCAAGAGAGCTCATAATCTTGACTATTCTGTAAACTCATCCCAGCCTGGCTTTCTTCCACCTTCATGTGATATTCCTTAGTTCCTTCCTTAATTCTCAATGTATGAAAGATTTGCGATCTTCCTTCTGACATTGTCTTCAGTTTGGTTCAACTAAACTGTTATAAAAATTCTCTACAGGTTTGGTTTCTTATGTCAACAAAGTGTAGGTGCCAATATTATGAACTAGCATTCTAGAGAGTGTTGAGATTCTCTGAGTTAAGCATTCCAAACACATATTTAGTGTCCTCACATATCTGTAGTTTCACTTTCCAGTTTCAGTTCCTCATGGTCAACCTTGGTCTGAAAATATATATATATATTTTTAATTCAGAAATAAACAATTTATACATTTTCAGTTGTTCATGGTTCTGAGTAACTGTGATGCAATCCCGAGCCTTCTGGCCTTGTCAGGCCTGGATCTTGAGTCAGCCCTTTGTTCAGCATATCCGTGCTGTATTCACCATTCGCCCCTTAGTCGCTTAGTAGCCATTAGTAGCTGTCAGGTATCAGATCAACTGTTGCAGTATCACAGTGCTCATGTTCAAGTAACCCTCATTTTACTTAATAATGACCTCAAAGCTAGTCACATAACTTTTATCACAGTAGGTTGTTATAATTGTTCTCTTTTATTATTATTGTGTTAATCTTTTACTGTGCCTAATTTATAAATTAAGCTTTATGATAGGTATAAGAAAAAGGATTCTGTACTATCTATGGTTTCAGATATCCATTGGGTGTTTTAGACTATATCCCCCGTCGATATTGGGGAACTATTGTATTCAACAATTTGAGGTGTTAAATCATGTTAGTTTCTAGGTTTTCCCCTGATGATTTACAGTTTTTCTGTCTAGGGTCTGATAAATATCTTTTTCCTCTTCCATCAGATTTCCATCTTTATAATGTTGCTGATTTATTTTCTCCTGTTTTCCTACTTTATCAATTTATGTCTAAATGGCTAAAGGACAAAAACTCTGTAGTAGCTGTAGTGGTGTTTGGGTGTTTGGGAGGAAGAACTTACAATCATGAATCCTGTCCACATTCTTAACCTAAAACCAGTTCTCTCTTGAGTATATATCATTCCAGTATTTCTCTCCACCATTCATGGTAAACTGCATTTCTTGAGATCGTTAATTAATTTGCATCGCTAAATCCATCGCTAAATCCTGTGGTTTTTTTTTTTTTTTTCAGTTGTGATTATACTTGGCCATTCAGCAGAGGTGGCACAATTAAATAGTCACTCTTCCTTAAAACACTTTCTTAAATTGGCATTTAGGAAAATCTGTTCTCCTTTTTTTTTTTCTTCTAACTCTATGACTGCTTAGTCTGTCTCTGTTTCAGGTTTCTTGTGCCCTCATCCTCTAAACAGTGGAGTCTCCCAGGATTTAGTCCTTGCCTCTCTTTACCTCTTTTTAGTTTTACTCCTTCTCTTCCTGTTCCTATCTAGTGTCATGACTTTAAATACTATTTATATGCTGATGACCCACAAATTTTTATTTACAATCCTGATATCTCTCCTGAACCTTAAAGTCACATATTCACGGTCTACTCCTAAATGTATAAAGCCATCTCAAACAAAACAAGAAAGCAGAGTTCCTGACCTCCTTCCCCAAATCATTTCCTCTGGAAATCTTCCCTAGTATGGTAAATAGTAATGCTTTCTTCCAGTTACCCAAGGGGAAGTTTGAATTGTCCTTGCTATTTCTTCCTTATTCACTTTATCTAATCAGGAAATCCTACTTTTAAAATATATCAGGAATCTGATCACTTCTCATTATTTTCATTGTTATCACTCTCATTTAAAGTACCATTTTTTTTTTTCCACATTGTTTACTGTAATAGTTTCTTAAGTGGTCTTCCTGCTACTTATCTTGCCTTGGTCTCAATACAGCAGTAAAACTGATCATATTCAAAGCAATACAGTGGCTTCCCATGTTAGTCATGGTAAAAAAAAAAAAAATGGTGATGGCCAACAAGGCCCTGTTGTTGCTGTTCCCTCTGCCCGAAACATCCTTCATCGCCACCTGTACCCTCTACTAGTAGTTACACTTCCTTCAATTATCGGGTTAAATGTTACTTCTACAAGTAAGCCCACCATATCTAAAATCCATCCTTCTATCTAAAATATCAACTCTTCCCACTCACTCATCATTACATATTTAATTTGTTTTCACCTTTATCAAGTATTAACATATTACATAATATGTTCATTTTGTTTAATAACTACTAGATTATAAGACACATGTGAGTAAGTATTTCCATCTCTTTTGCTCACTGATATGACTTCAGTGCTTACAACTTGGCCTGACACAGAGCAGGATTTTGATAAATACATGGTGAGTAAATAACGAGGTAGATCAATTCTATTATTATTTTGCATTTGAAGAGATTGAAGCTCAGGATTAAGCAATTTGCCCAAGGCCTCAAAATTCCTTAATGTGTAAAGCATAATTTAATTCAGTTCTCTCTGCCTTCAGTGCCTATGCATTATCTAAAGAGTAAACTACAACTGTTGAGTAAAATAAAAGTTGAAAATTATCTAGTGAATCTAAGAATAAATATATTTTTTGGTGATCTTGTTAGCAACAACCCCAGGAAGTAATGCAATAGAAGCCATTATGTAATAATAGGTTTAGGAATGAATGGAGACAAGTTTAGCTTCTCTTTCAAGGCCATAAAAAAAAAAAAAGAGGAAAAGGGTACATAGAGATGTTTGTTTGTTTGTTTGTTTGTTTGTTTGTTTCTAAGATGGGGAAATCAGGAGTGTGTTGACATGCAGCAAATAATCAGAGCCAGGTGAGCGTATAAGGTGCTAAGAGAGAGAGAGAAATTGGTAAAGAAACAACCACTGAATAGATGGGAGAGAATATGGCCAGAAACAGAGAAAGATCATAGGAAGAAGGGTTTATTTTTTAAATGACATTCACAGTAATGTTATTGCCTTCATTCATTTATTCATTCAGTAAATATTTATCAAGTTATAAGACTCTAGGCACTGTTATAAGTCCTGGGTATCTTGTGGTGAATAATCATGAGTAACATTATTGAGACCTATGTGTTATCTGTACATCACCTTATCCTCATAGCAACCTTATGAGAAAGATGCTATTTTTATCTCATTTGTGGTCTATGTGTGTGTGTGTGGAAAGAGAGAGAGAGACAGAGAAAGAAAGAGAATGAAAGAGAGGAGACAGAAGCTGAATCTTAGAGAAGGAAGGAACTAGACTTTCCAGAAATTATTTATCTAGGAAGTGTTGGTGTCCGTACTGAAACTACAGTAGTCTGACTCTTCAACCCACACTTTTAATCACCACTTAGGATAAAATGTGTATTCTGGTGAGGGAGACAGACACAAATAAACAAGAAATCATTAAACATTCTGCAAAGAAATTTAACCTAGGTTTATAAGATAGATAGTGGCTGGGTAGCTATTTTGCATAATAGAAAAAGCTTCTTCGAGGAGGAAGTGTTTTGGCCAAGACCAAGAATCTAATGAAAGAGAGTGAAATGAAAAACTAGCCACGAATAGACTTAGGGAAAGAGCATTTAAGGTCCATGAGAGAGCTAGTTCCAAGACATGTGTGGATTTAAGCTTTTTAAAATTGAGAATTCAGGAAAGCTAGTGTATCTGGAGAATAGAGAATGAAGATGAAAATGGTGGAATCTCACATCACTTCAAACGGATATATGGCTCCCAGATCAAGTGGGAAATTGTGGTCCTACGAAGTTTAGATTTTATATTAGTAGCAATGAAGTATCATTGGGAAGTCTTAGGTATGCATTTAGTGTGATATTGTTGAATGATAGTAGGACTGAATGATCAGATTACTTAATGGGTAAAGTAAATTAGAAATTTAAGTTAACATTTATTTTAAGCATGTCTCGCAACCTACCAGTTTATTTGCTGAAAAATGGAGCATAGAGAACTATTAAAGAACAAAATTCAGCCGAGTAAATTTGAAGATCTAATTGGCTTTAAGTGATTCATGAATCAGGCAGCATCCTACCCAGCAAGTAGAAAGAAGGGTGATCTTAGGGGCTATTCAAAATGGAAGGTATTTTATAGGAAGAAGAGTGTTATAGGAAGAAGAATGAGGAAGGGGAGTTATTAGCAAAAGAACAGTAAGAGTTATTTTTAGACTAGGACATCTTTTTTTTTAAGAGGAAGGGGAAGGCAAATTTCTTCATGCAGATTGCCTCTTCTTCCTTTGGGGAATGGAGAGGGCTCGAGTGAAAGATTATCTGACTGGTATTTGACAGAAAATTCCAGATTGGTTAATTAAGATTATATTTCTGGGAGCATTTGAAGCTGTGGTTAAATCAGGTATTAAATCTAGGTTTGGTATCATGGGCTTTAGCACAAGTGACACTATTTTGGAGCTGTGAATTTTTTTTTTTTACTTTTTTTTTTTTTATGCCTACAGCACCTGGTCTTCCTAGGTAGTCTCCCATCCAAATAGTAATAGGGCCAGAACCTGCTTAGCTTCCAAGATCAGGCTTGTTGAGATCGGGCTTGTTCAGGGTTGCATGGCCATAGACTGGATTTGTCTTTAACAGAGCCATCTATACCTTTTTCACTTGGATGACTATAAAGATATTTACTCCCTCTTCTTGATTTTGTGAAATGAAGAAATGGATATGAGTTGCTGGAAAGATATCGGGAGGGAAAGTAAATGCATCTCTTAATTTTGTCAGCATTCACCAGTTACTTATTGAGCCCTGTACTAAGTGCTGGAGCAAACAGACCCCCTAAGGAAAACAGCATATGCTCACACAGGGATGAGCATGGGCTGCTGATTGGTCAGTAAAACAGTAACTAGTTATTAATATTGTAATTGCTCACTGTATTTACCAACTAAATTAAAGAAGTGAGTTAAAGAAACTAATAAAATGGAATTGAATTGGTTGAATTGAAGGATATAGATGGACCATCTCATTAATAGTCACTTCATAGAGACCAAGTAAAGAGAATAACATTCCATGGAGAATGAAAATATATGTGATCCATAGATAAAGCTAGTGAACATGGTGCTCCAAGCAGGAAAATGAAAAGAAACACAGCAATATGGAACAAACAGAAGAGTAGAATTTAGGAGATCAGTTGAAAAGTGATGGAACAAAATAATTTTAAAATGCCATTTAAAAGAACACTTGTCCACTGCTGTTGGGAATGTAAATTGGTACAGCCATGATGGAAAACAGTATAGAGATTCCTCAAAAAATTAAGAATAGAGTCACCATATGACTTAGCAATTCCTCTTCTGGGTATCTACCTGAGGAAAAAAATTGAAACATTCATTTGTAAAGATATATGTACCCCTACGTTCATTGCAGCATTATTCACAGTGGCCAAAAAATGGAAACCACCAAAGTGCCTTTTGATAGATGATTGGATAAAGAAGATGTGGTATATATATACAATGGAATACTACTCAGCCATCAGAAAAAAAAATAAAATACTAACATTCGAGACAATATAGATAGATCTTGAGCATATCATGCTAAGAGAAATAAGTCATGGAAAAAGTCAAGAACCATATGATTTTACACATACGTGGAATAGAAAATTGAAAGCAATACAAGAACAAACAAACAAACAAATGAACAAACAAAAACTCAGACGCAGACAACAATATGGTGGTTTCCGAAGGGAAATGCAGGTGAGGAGGAGGTAGGAAAGTGTAAAGTGCGTCAAATATTTGGTGACGGAAGGAGACTTGACTTTGGGTGGTCAACATACAATGCAGTATACAGATGATGTATTACAGAATTGTATGCTTGAAACACATATAATTTTGTTAATCGATGTCACCCAATTAATTTAATAAATTTTTTTTAAAAAGTAAAAACGATGAAATGCAAGAATGAGTATATAAGAAGGCAATTTGTTTAAAGCTTTCATTTTTGTGGACATTTTTCTATTTGTGGGTTATTTTCCATATCTAGCTATGCTGTGCACTCCTTCAGAACAAATGACATTGTCCTGGCGAGCAGTCCCCCAAGGTTGTTAGGAGTTTTGGCTTTGGTGGCGTTAAACTATAGCAACAGCAACAGCAACAGGCTTCAAACTTAGCCTATACAATCTATTAGTTTTGTGAACTTGACTATGATAATCAGCAACACAATGACCCCCTTCCCAAATGAAAGACAAAAATTTTAGAGATAACAATGGAACTGAGATCCTTTAACTCAGTACACTTATTGTACTGATAAAGAAATGTTGATTCGAGATTAGTAAGTTACCTGACTAAGTTTACATGAATTGCTAATGTTTAGAGCTCCACCATGCTGAATGACAGCATGACCTGTAGTTCTGAGGTCACATGAACTCATACTATGCTGAGTTCGCTTTTCCTTTTAGAATAGAGAGGGCAGTCCTAAGTGGTCCCCAGAGTGCTTAGCACACTTTGAGTGTCCCAGCAAAAATTAAGGCATATCTACAGAAAATTCCCAGCTGTTGAATCTTATCAGTTTTCTTTTCTCTTTCCTAACATTTGCTAGCTCTTGAATGCAACTTTCTTCTACTCTCTGCCTGAAATATAACATGTTTGACTTCTTTCAATGAGCCTGCAAACTTTTTAATGTGCACTTTACTTTACTTCTACCTGTATTACTTGTCATCTTCTGTCATTCCTTATGGGTCTACATAGAAGTGGAAAGAATTTCTCAAATAAAAGAAGGCATGATATCAAAAGAAAGGTAAGGTGTGGTGAGAAATACAGAAGACAAATGGCAACAATAGATAATAAAGTGCTTGGTATATTTTCTATACACAACTAATGTTAGCTATACCTTAACATATTTACATATGTATGTAAACATATATGAATATATAGATAATAGATATATACCTATATTGTACATATAGCTTTATCTATATAGATATTGCTATAGTTATAGATAGCTATACACACATATCTATATCTTCAATTAGGCCATTGCCAAGTATATATAATCCTTAATGGGATAAACCAGTGATCCACAACACAATATCCCTCTCAATCTGGTTTATTTGAATACCCTTCATATATTTTGTTTCAAGAGAGAACTTAGTTTTGAACGAGAACCGATGCAAGTGATTAAACGAGATCAAAGTTTGGGGTTCTCTGATCCTTAAACAACAATACTTGCTTCATACTCCAGTGATGTTTGTTGGAACATAAATGTGCACAAAGTATATTATAAATGGCAAAACAGTGTTTTTCCTCCTCTATGGCAGAGCCCCAAATATATTGGCCTTGTTTTGTCATATTCAACTTTAGTGCCAGAACATGAAGTCTATTAAAGATACTTGCCATTCCATAGAGTGATTTGAACCCTTTTTAAATTTGCTCATCACTGACTTAATGCATAATAACTAGCTGATTAAAATGGTTTTAGAATTGGCATATAAAATATGTGGCCATTATAGCCATCTTTTCAGGAGTGGGAAAAACTCCTGCTGAAGCTACAGTTGGAAAATAATTTGCTGAAAAATCGGCTGAAGCGGGAGGTTCCAGCTCATTGAAACTCAATTTATTATATGCTTAAATGACTCCTGGAACAGTGGAATATGTAGGCAGTACAACTAGACAAGGCAAATTCTGTGCTGATAACAAATGTGTAAAACTCCAATACCTATTGGAGAAGCGATAGCAGCCAAAATCCTATACTTGCCAACTAATAGAAAATGTGAACATGCTGTTAGATAATTAACATTTTTCTTATTATGCAGGACTGGGTAGTGAATATGTAACCCAACTTTTTTCCCCCCTTTGGATAAGTTGCAACTTGAAAAAGCATATGATTAAAGCAAAGCATAATTTTCTGAGAAACTTTGTGATGTGTGCTATAAAGTTGGGATCTATTAGCCTGTAGTTCTGAGGTCACAGATCTGTAATCATAGACCTCCAGTAATAGGATCAGATAGGTTGTAGGTTAGACATTTTATTTTGCACAATTCTGGTCAACTTGAAACAAACTAGTATTGAAGGTTTGCTCTGCTGCCATTGCAACTGATGTGCCATATCTTACAATAGTATATGTGTAGAGAACACTTAAATAGGAATTCCGTAAACCATACAATGTAATGTTGAATTCAAAATGGCTGTTGACAATAATTATTAACATCATGACATTTTGAGTGCTCATATGCTTTTAGATGAAATGTTTTTATAACTGATTTGAACTGCTGATATTTTTAAGCTAAAATGAGATTTAACTATTTCCGGAAGAAGCTCAAACTAATGATGGAGTAGTATGGTCCAAAACTTCCTAGATATTACAAGTAGGCTTAATATTTGCCATGATATTATTGCCACAATAATTGAGAATATATTTGCAAACAAGAATTTTAGTTTCCTTTGTCTTTACCCTAGAGGATATTCAATTCCCAGGCAATTTTTTGTATTTAGAAAAGTGCCCTTTGTTTTGCCATTATGCAAAGCATTTAGAACAGACTGAATTTTAAATTGGTATTTAGTAAATATTGCTTAGAATCAATTAAATCTGCACTTTTTTTGTTTCAAATCAGTTTATCAAGACTGAAAGACCTCACTGGTCAGACCCTGTTATTCTATTATTCTCTCTATTTCTCTCTCTCCCCCCCCTTCTTTTCCTCCCTCCTTCCCTCGCTTTCTCTATCCATCCCTCTCTCTCACTCCTTACTAAACTTAAATACATAGCTAAGCAAATCATCACGGTAATAACTCTCCACCATGGCCATCAGTTCAGCCATTGATATCATCAGTTGCCTCCATGATGATGGTGATGATTAGAATTGTCCTCACTTATACTTTTGGAAAGCGAAGAGCAGGATGTTAAGTAGCTATACAAACATAAATTGTAACTCTACGGCATATATCATACAGGGTGATGCTTATTTATTTCTTTTTCTCAGAAAATTGTTTTATAATTATCATCATTATTATTTCCATCCTCTTCTTCCTCTTTATAACTTATTGAGTGTCTTCCCTAAACCTGATTCTCTGCAGAATTATTTGTACGTTAATTATCTTATGCTAAATCTAGCCTCTGTCATCTCAATTAACTACATTTCTCACTCAGAGTCCTTTAGCTTTACTAACCTTTCAAATCTTCAAGTGCACAAAGCCCTTCACTTAACCTTGTTGTTGCTGTACACCCTCACTATGCGTTAGTCTTCTCTTTTGTGTGACCCTACTCTTCCTTTGATAAGCCTCACTCATACTTCATGTCTGGCCTTTAAGTTTATATAATTACAAAGACATTTTCTACACCTATTGAAAAACTTAAGATACCCTGTACTTCTCTTTACAATTACTCATATAATCATTGAATTAATCTCCTTCTTTTTTCCTACAGGAATGTAGCTCCATGAGAGTAGAGACTCTAACTTCTGTACTTATTTATCTTTTGTGTCCAGATAGTACAAAGCATACAGTTTAAGAATCACTTTAAACCAAATAAACTACCTCAGTTAATCACTTCATTTAATTTTACCAAAAACCTTATTTGGTAAGTATTATGTCTAGTTAACAGTTGAGGAAGTAGACAGTTAGGCAGGTACATAAATTGTTTATAGCCTACTTTATAAGCAGTAAGGCCAGGATTCTAACATTATTTTGGGGGCTCCCAATTCCAAGATCTTTAGCCTTAGATACGGTCACTAAATCTTGGCTAGGGCATTTATTTAGCATATAATGAGAATCAGACACTATGATAAACAGTGGGAATTGAAAGATATCTAAGACTGCATCCTTGCCTTCAAATAGTACAGAGTCTAATGGATAAAATGAGAAAGCCTAAACATTTCCTTGTAGAGAAATAATCCAAATTTTGATTGAAATTTCAAAGTTATTTTCTCTTCATCTTCAGAGGATCTCTGGATCCATCAAAAACAAGAAATATTATTTTACCCCAAAGCAACAAAATATACATTCTTCACAAGTGCATGTGGAACATTTTCCGGGATAGACCACATATTAGGACACAAAACAAGTCTCAATAAATTTAAGATTGAAATCATCAACCATCATCTCCGATCACAATAGTATGAAACTAAAAATCAACTACAAAAAAAAAAAAAAAATAAACAAACACATGGAGGCCAAATAATGCTACTAAATAATGAATAGGTAATCAATGAGAGCAAGAAAGAAATTAAAAAAAAAACACATCTAGAGACAAATAAAAGTGAAAACACAATGATTCAAAATCTATGGGACACAGCGAAAACAGTCCTAAGAGCGAAATTCATAGCAGTACAGACTTACCTCAAGAAACCAGAAAAAGCTCAAATAAACAATCTAACCTTACAGTTAAAAGAACTAGAAAAAGAACAGCAAACAAAGCTCAAAGTGAATAGAAGGAAGGAAATAATAAAGATCAGAGCGTACATAAATGAAATAGAGTCTAGGAAAACAATACAAAAGATCAATGAAACCAAGAGCTGGTGCTTTGAAAGGATAAAAAAACATTGACAGATCCTTAACCAGACTCATCAAGGAAAAAATAGAATTCAAATAAATAAAATAAAAAATGAAAGAGGAGAAATAACTACGACTGCTCAGAAATACAAAGGGTCATGAGAAAATACTATGAGCAATTATATGCCAATGAATTGGACTATCTGGAATAAATGGATGCCTTCCCAGAAACATCAATCTCCCAGCACTGAGTCAAGAAGAAACAGAATGTCTGAACTGAGTGATTACCACCAATGAAATCGGATCAGTAATTAAAAACCTCTTAACACAAAAGTCCCGGACCAAATGGATTCATAGGTAAATGTTACCAAACATTCAAAGAATTATCACCTATTCTTCTCAGACTTTTCCAAAAAATTCAAGAAGAGGAAATGCTCCCTAACTTCTTTTATGAGGCCGCCATTACCTTGATTCCAAAAACAGAAAAAGATGTCACAAAAAAAAAGAAAAGTAAACTATAGTCCAATATCTCTTATGAGCATTGATGCAAAAAGCCTCAATAAATACTAGCAGACCGAATTCAGCAATACATTTAAAATATCATACACTATGATCAAGTTGGATTTATTCCTGGGATGCAAGGTTGGTACAATATCTGAAAATAAATTAATGTGATACACAACTTCAACAAATTGAAAGATAAAAACTATGCGTTCATATCAATAGATGCAGAAAAAACATTCGACAAAATCCAGTATCCATTTATGACAAAAACTCTCAGCAAAGTGGGAATAGAGGGGACATACCTCAACATAATAAAAGCCATATATGACAAACCTTACAGCTAACATCATATTCAAAGAGGAAAGGCTAAAAGCATTTTCCTTAAGATCAGGAACAAGACAAGGATGCCCACTTTCACCACTCCTCTTCAACATTGTATTGGAAGTCTTAGCCACAGCAATAAGATAAAGAAGAAAAATAAAAGGCATCCACATTGGAAAGGAAGAAGAAAAACTCTCATTATTTGCAGATGACATATACTATATAGAGAGAACTCTAAAGATTCTACCAAAAAACTGTTAGAACTAATCAATGAATTTAGTAAAGTAGCAGGATACAAAATTAATTTTCAGAAGTCAGTGGGATTTTTATACACCAATGATGAACTTCCAGAAAGAAAAATTAATTAAGAAAGCAATCCCACTTACAATTGCATCAAAAGCAATAAAATGCCAGGGAATCAAATTAACCAAGGAGGTAAAAGACCTTTTCTCAGAAAATTATGTCATTGAAAAAAAGAAATTGAAGAAGATACAAATAAATGGAAGCACATACTGTGCTCATGGTTAAGAATTGACATCGTTAAAATGACCATACTACCCAAAGCAATCCATAGATTCAATGCAATCCCTAACACAACACCAAAAGCATTTTTCAGAGTTCTAGAACAAATAATCCTAAAATTTATATGAAACCATAAAAGACACTGAATAGCCACAACAATCTTGAGAAAGAAGAACGAAGTTGGAGGTATCACACTACCTGATATCAAACTATACTCTAAACCTACAGTAATCTAAACAGCATGGAACTGGCATAAAAACAGATACATTGATCAGTGAAACATAATAAAGAGCCCAGAAATAAATCCATGCCTATACGCTCACTTAATATATAATAAAGGAGGCAAGAATATACAACGGGATAAAGACCATCTCTTCAATAAATGGTGCTGGGAAAATTGGACAGATATATGCAAAAAAGAAAGAAAAACTGGACCACTTTCTTATACCATATACAAAAACAGACTCAAATGAATTAAAGACTTAAATGTAAAACCAGAAACCATAAAGCTTCTAAAAGAAAACATAAGCAGTAAACTCTGTGATATTGCTAACAGTATATTTGGATATATCATCTTCGGCAAGGGAAACAAAAGAAAAAATAAACAAATGAGACTACATCAAACTAAAAAGTTTTTGTACAGCAAAGGAAACCATCAACAAATGAAAAGACAACTGACTAAATGGGAAAAGATATTCACTTCTGATACATCTGATAAGAGGTTAATAGTCAAAATATATAAAGAATTCATACAATTCAACAACTAAATAACAAACATTCCAATTAAAAAACAGGCAGAAGACCTAAATAGATATTTCTCCAAAGAGGAAATACAGATGGCCAATACACACATGAAAAGATGTTCAAGGTCATTAATCATCAGAGAAATGCAAATTAAAACCACAATGAGATATCACCTCACACCTGTCAGAATGGCTCATCAATAAATCAAAGAACAAGTATTGGCTAGGATGCAGAGAAAAGGGAACTCTCATACATTGATGGTGGAAATGCAAATTGGTACAGTCACTATGGAAAACAGTCTGGAGGTTTCTCAAAAAATTAAAAATGAATATACCTTTTGACCCAGCAATTGCACTTCTGGGTATTTTTCCAAAGAAAATCAAAACAATAATTTGTAAAGATCTATGCACCCTATGTTCATGGCAGCACAATTTACAATAGCCAGAATATGGAAGCAACCTAAATGTTTGTCAACAGATGATTTGATAAAGAAGTTATGGTTCATATATACAATGGAATAGTACTCAACCATTAAAAGAAATGAAATCCTACCATTTTCAATGACATAGATGGACCTAGAGGCTATTGTGCTAAGTGAAATAAGTCAGACAAAGAAATAGAAATACCTTATGATTTCATTTCTATGAGGAATCTAAGGAACAAAAAGAACAAACCATTCAAGAACAGACTCACAAATATAGAGGACAATCTGGTGATGGCGAGAGGGGAAGAGGGTTAGGGGGCTGGGAGAATGGGGTGAAGGGTTAAGGAAGTATAAATTCGTAGTTGATAGATGGTCATGGGGATTGGGAGCACAGCATGGGTAGTGTGGTTAGCATTAATTAATGGCTAGGTAGGGAGCCAGAGGAGAGAAAGAGAAATTAGGGGAATTGTTTTATAAAGTATGTAAATATCTAACCAGTGTTGTGAATACTTGAAACTAAAAAATAAAATTAAGAAAAACTAAGAAATATTATCAGTTTTGATCTTAAATGAGAAAAATGAGAGATATATGAAAAATAGAATTTTAATTATAACATAAATTAAGAAACAGATACCTTCCACTTTCATAATGATGATCAGAGATAACATTTTTTCTTTTTTTTTTTAGGCCAGGCAACCCTTGGTTGACCTCACAGATTGCAAGGACCTTGTCAGTTTACAATCCCTTATTATTATTTTTTTAAATTTTTTACACCTAGAGCAACTGCTCTTCCTAGGTGGTCTCCCATCCAAGTACTAACCAGGCCTGACCCTGCTTAGCTTCTCAGATCAGATGGGCTCAGGATTGTTCAGGGTAGCATGGCCATAGACCAGAGATAACCTTTTACTGAGAGGATGCAGCATTGATCATATGCATTTATATCCCCCTGGGCCATGACAGAATTTGTCAGCTGAAGACTACTAAATCAATTTATAATTAGATTCTACAATTTAGGAGTGATTGTAAAATACAAAACAGAAATGACTCTTTACCACTTTAAAATCTCTCACTAACAATAATGATAATTAAAGATATTAAAAGATTGCTAATATTTTTCCTCAATCTACATTGTCTTTATATTTTAAAATGTTTTATTTCTTTCAAAAACAAGAAGTGAGCCACAGAAACGTTAAGTATCATGAATAAGCTTTGGAACTCACAGTTAACGTCTGAGCTTAGTCTAACATTTAGAACTCCCAATTTACAGCCTGCTTCCTCTCAACATTACAACTAAATTCCAGAAAGATCTAGACACTGTTTTTGTTGTTGTTGTTGTTGCAAATATTACTTAATAATCCTTTTTTAACATTAAAAAGTAAGGCAAAAAGTGAAATACCCTCTTCACTTAACATTATAGATTTTACTTCCTTTCACAAAGGTTAGATTTATTTTCTTGTGCATTTCTAACATTTTCTTGTAAAAACACCCTTCTTTACAATGCATTTATAGAAATATACTTACAGAAATGTATAGTTTGGAGTTTTGTGTGTGTGTGAGTGTTTGTGAATCTATATGTGTTGTTATATAAATGTTTTTGAAAATGGTTTTACATGGTTTTTTCTTTCTTTTCTTTTTTTTTTTCAGTTTAAATTATCTCGTGGAGAAATTCCAAAGATAGATAGGTGGATAAATAGATAGAATATATAAATACATATATTTCAGACCTATGACTATTATCTTGCATTACAAACAACAGTTTATTAAATCATTATTTTATTCATGGAATTTAGAATATGTCCTTTTTATGTATAAATAATAAGAACAGCGAACATCTTTGGACCTGCCTAAAGTATTAATATACCTCTATCAGAAATCTGCAAGCAGAATTGATGAGTAAAAGGGAATACACTTTTAAAATGTTTATAGATATTTAAAAATTGGTTTCCAAGTATACATGAACATTTATTTGTGTCTATATTTGGCAGCATTAGATATTTTCACTCTTTCAGATAGTTTGTTGCTTTAATTTGCATTCTTCATGTTACTTATTAGCCATTTGAATTTATCTTTTTATAAATGTCTTGTTCATATACATTTTTATATTTTTATTAAATCAGTTGTCTTTGTTCTATTGAATTTTAAGTTTTTTAAATCTATTCCAGATATGTTATATGTGTGCATGAGAGAAAGAGATTAATACATGTATGAGAGAGAGAGAGAGAAATTTTGCAAATCTTTCATTGTGTACATTTGGTTGGTTAACCTTGGTGCCACATCACTCAGTGGAAGGCTGTTAAATTTTACATCCACACATGGATCAATGTATAACTCAGCTAGATGATCAAATCAAAAGCCAAGGACATATTTGGTTTGTGTGTTCAAAGTAGCTTAATATTGTGATTCTTTTACTAGAGGTCAGTGGTAAAGAGTATGGGCTTTAGTGTTATCCATGGTTTTGAATTCTGCATTAGCTTTGTGATCTTGGAAGCATAATCACATAACTTCTCTGCACCTGTACTTTCATCTATAAAAGTAAATATTGGCATAATTAATTTAGTTATCCATTGTCGTAATTCATTCATTAAGGGATATAATTTGTATAATATATCAGGTATATAGAAAACTTCAGTTGGTATTGATAATGGTTATTATAGATCACTTGGGAAGTTATAAAAAATCTTTAGTGTCTTTCTCCTCTTTAATTCCTATCCACCTGCCGCCCTTGATATTGATTCCTGTCTAACCATCTTCTTGTCTTAGTTTAGACATCCCTTCTTCAAGAGGTTCTACCCATGTCCTTCAGACCATCTCTCATACCAGTATCTCAGTGCCTGTACATCTCATTTCACTGAATATAACACATTACACATTTTCATTCGATACCTGAATTTTCTCCTATTCCCGTAGACTTTAAATTCTGTGATGACAGGGACTTTGGATTTTTTTTTTTAGGTTCTATATCCCTCATCATATTAGCATGCTTCATGATTTTTTCTAAATTTAAGAAAAAGTAATATATGCATGGATAAATTTCCAGGATGCCTAAATGTGTATATCTAAATGGGTGAATGAATGATGGTTGTGTGGTTGGGAGTATGGATAAATAGATAGGTAAACAACCTATGACATAGTGAAGGATGTTGGTAATGTCAGTTATAGTGATGTCAAGTAGAAAATATATTTTTGAATTGACTTTAGAAATCATTTAAATTATACCAAAAGTCATGCCTTCACAAAGTGCTAACTTCAACTACCTCAATGAGTGAAAATCCAAGTGAGTTGGGAATACAGTGAAGTTTACTTGTTATGTGGCAGAGAGAGTCTAGAGACTAAATAATACTTTACAATTTGCCTAAATTTCTTTCCAACACATTAACACTTTCATAAATACAAGTCCATTCTACCTGCTATTTTTACTTAGCATAAGGTTAAAATATGAGATTTTTTTACTTCATATATTATATATTTTATTACTCTATATTACAAACTAATAGATTCTTTGGAGGTGATTCATTATGCAATTTAATCCGATAGTGAAAATTCTAATACAATGCAGAACAAACTACAAATTTGCAATACATTTTAAGTAATATATCTGGCTTAATGTGTGTGCTGATTTACCTAGCACACCAAAATGAAGTTTGCCAGGCCTTTATTTGATTGTTAGAAAAACTGTGGATAATCCATAGTGTTCAGCATATTTTCAGATATTAAACTATTGTTCAGCTTGATTTGACACCATTGAGATTTAACAGTGGGCCATATCTGCATCAGAGTAGCTCAGTAGATACAAGAGTGAGTGATGAGAAATGTTGTATACTAGAGCTGTGGAACTGACCCCTATTTTCTAAATTTAAGAAGACTGAAAGGAATTTTTTTTTCCCCAAACTGACCTTTCCCAGATTAATTACTCACATCTAATCTTGATTACATTTCATCTGTCATTCTCAAGTATTAATCCCCTGTAAAACATGCTTGAATGCATATGAACTTGTCAGCTTTTTTGTAGAATTAATTATTGGTGATTGGATGTATGAATTTCAACAATTTAGAAATGTTTACTTATGTAAATATAATACATTTAATATGTTTTTAAGGAGACAGTGTTTATGCTTGTCTTAAGAGGAGCTTCTAAATTATATATGTGTGTGCGTGTATCTACAGGAAGACACATGCATATAAATGTGTATGTGCATCATATGTGATATGTACTGCAGATATAAAGGACTAAACCTGAAAAAAAAAAAGGATGAAAACCACTTGCCTCAACCAAAGTGCTACAAGACAGATTTTATATTATTTATTTGTAAGGGTAAGCCAGGTTTAAATTAAATGTCAAACATAATTTTGTATTCAAAATTTGAAATACATGATTGTCCTTCGAGAAAATCTTAGAACATATGTCTTCTTGGCAAATTTGTATTTGCATAATAGTGAGCTATAAGGTTATAGATCACTTTGTGGCAAAGTGCCAACCCATAAACTGCTTGGTAAATTTACTAAAAACTTCAATCTGAAATACATTTATCTCAGTTAAGAGTTTGAATCCTCTATAAAAAAAGAAATGCACTGAAGTATCTTAGTTCTTAAAAAAAAGGAGAACAAATTCTAAATTCTGTTTATTTCTACATTTCTTCCTTTAACTGATGCAAACATAAATGCAAAATGAATGTTGGCATATTTGTTTAGCATCCCTGAACATATTAAACTGCTTTAGAAGTTCTTCTGTAATCAAGCTTGAAAAATAGAAACTAGCATTCACATCCCTGGATAGATTAAATTGTCTCAAAAGTTTCTCATTAATCAGACAAGAAAAATATATTATAAAAGTAGCAGCAATTCCTTTGAAAAGTATTTGAAATTTTCCTTCCACCAAACTTTTTTGCAATTTCACCATCTAATGCTATTTTTTGTCACACACATACAAAACAATAAGTTCTCTGTAGATGAGTTGCTAACTAGGGATGTATATTGACCCACCTGATTGTACCCGATTGTAGAGCTATTAATTACTTATAATGCATCTTTGGGCAAATAAAGTAGAAATAAAATTTTTAAAAAATTAATTGAAATTTATTTCAGGTGAATTGGAAGTATTTGAGTATTATTCTTGATAATAATTCTGTAAGTTTAACAGTGTTATATCCATTTTAGAGATAAGAAAATTAAACTTCAAAGATATTAATTGACTCGTCTCATATATTATAGCAATTAAGTAGTAGAATCAACATTCAGTATTAGACCGATCTCACCCCAAAGTTCCTGTTTTTCACATTTTTGGCTATCTCTCAGACACTAAGATTTCTCTTGTGTAAAATGAAGGGATTGGGTTATATTAGTACCCCATCTCTTATTCAGATCTCCCTTGCCAAATAGGCTTTGGAACTTGGGATAAGGAACAATTCATTAGTTATAGAAATGGATGTTATTCCAACAGTGTAAGTTGTTGACCTTATTTCCATCACTCAGCCAATGAGTATCAATGACTCAGACTTTGCTAGGCACCATGCAGGCATTAAAGACATATGCACCGCTAGTTTTTATTTCATTTGATAAACTTACCCATAGATTTGAAGGTAGTTAACAATGAATCACCTAAGGAAAAATTCACATTCAAATTTGTTTATTTAACATCTCTCTAACAGAAATGGATAAAGCAAAGTGACAAAAACTTAGTAAAGATAAACGACCAAATTAATATTGTCAACAAACTTGAACTAATGACATTTATAGATGAGTCCAATCAGTATCAATGAAATATACATTTTTTTCTGATACACTTTATATTTTCCATGAAATAGATCAAATTGTGTGCTATGCAACATGCTTCAATAATTTTTATAGGCTTTCATCCGAAGTATGTCCCCTGATCAAAATTGTATTGTATTAAAAATCAAAATAGGAACAATATTGGGAAAATTCTTCAAAATTTAGAAGTTAAACTACACATTTCTAACTTTTCTAAATTACTGTTGGGTCACTGAAAATCAGAAATAAATTAGATCATATGAATTAAAAATATATCAAAATTTGTGGAATGCAGCAAAAGCAGTGTTTAGAGAAAAATGTATTGCTTTAAGTGATATTAGAAAAGAAGAAAGGATAACATTCATGATCTAAAATTCCACTTTAAATAGCCAGAAAAAAATATTAGGAACTGACCATACCAAGTGTTGGAGATGTTAAAGAAAAAGATTGGTGGAAGTTTTTTATTTTATTACTTATATTTTAAGCAGAGTCCATCCTCTTTACACCAGTAGCTGCCAGGCACTCACGAACTTCTGTGTCTGGCCATTGAAGCTAAGCAGGAGTGAAAGAAAGAAACCCTCCAGGGGGTCCTCCCTGGTGATTGGCTGGAAATGAGAAAGCCCAAAGGGGGCCAACCCCAGCCTGCCAGTGCTGGTGGGTCGGGAAATTTTCATTCCCAAACCCCCAGGAGGGTGATATGGTGATGCCAGGCCTCCACTCAGTCCTCCACAAAGTCTGGTGGAAATTTTAAATGATACAACAGTGAAAATGCAATATGGTACAACCTCTTTGGAAAGCTTTTCCTTTTCTCATTAATCTAAATACGTGCTCATCATTTAACCCAGCCATTCTACCTCTTATTCACCCAAAATAAATGAAGACATATCAACATGAATTGTGCATGAATGCATAACTTGTATATGAATATGTAATAGAACATGTATTCATAGTAGCCCAAGACTGGAAAAAATTACAGTATAATGGAAAAATAAATTTTGTATTATTTCAGTGGAAATACCAATACAGTGGTGATACCTAATCAATTCTTAGAATGCATAAAAATATGAATGATTTTGCAAACATACTATTGAGTGAAAGAAGATATATACTTCTTGTAAAAAGTATATAATTACACTTGTATAGAGTCCAAACCATCTGTAATATAAGAAGTCAAAATGGTGGTTAGCCTTTAAGAAAGCAGTTAGTAAAGGGACGTGAACACACTTCTGGAATTCTAGTGATATTATTGTTCTTGATTTGGGTGCTGGTTAGAGGACTTTATTTTGTAAAAATTCATTGCGCTATAAACTTATGATTTGTGTGTGATTTCTATATATGTGTTATATTTTAAATTATACTAAAAAGTTATAGGATTTCATAAAGGGTCATAACCTGAGGTGAAACTGGGCTTTAGTTTAGCTTTTCAAAGTTGGTTATAACCACATTATCTCATAATACAATGCTTGGATACTTGTAGCCATACAATGAATTTCATTCATTGTTGTTTCAATAATGAAATTCTGAGTGAGTGGGTGACTATTATACATAAAACCAAGTTTAATATTTATGATTATTTTTCACAAAAATAAAAATTTAATGGGAATAACATCACTCTAGGATGATCAGAGCAATATTTTTTTAATGTATTAAATTCTAATATGTTAGGATATATAATCAAACATGTAGAGATTTATTTTGCACAACTACTCTTCGGTTAATTATTTTTCAACATAGCGGCTCTTGAGAAGTTAAATCATTTATTGAGAAGGGCTTCTTTTTCCAGTGTAATGAATCTTTCATCCTAAAACATACTAAATACACTATAAGAAGTAATATTTTCACATGACAATTTCAGGCAATGAAACACTCATCAATTTTCATGACATGATGGTTTATATTCAGAGCGTGTCATATGGAACAAAATTGAATTGGGCTCCATTCAATATTCAGCAATTCCAGTGTGCTTTTCTTTATATATGATAGGTGAGAAGGATGTAGAGGTAGGATCATCTATAAATATTTGCTTGTTCTCCATATGTGTTATTTCTACTTGTCTTGAAGTGCCCTTATGTTTGTCCTTAACTTGGCTCCAAAAGTGCTTTAACTTTGTATATAAGTATAGGTTGAGTGCAAGATAACTGTAAGTCTGTAAAGTCAGTAAAATTTGTGGAAAAAATGTATCAGAACAAGTGAATTTGCTTTCCAAATAATGACTCCCTTACATACATTCTCTGCTAGTCTCCGGACACTGTATTACATGTCCTGCTTCTGCAGGTATAAGATGTATTCATTATATTACATGTTATATACTAACTACTGTGTTTTATTTTCAACTTGTTACTTATCACTTGTATAAACTTATTGTTAATTAATGTAATTTTCTGCCTATAAAAATTGTGTATCTTGGGTTAGGTTGGACTATATCATTTTTTTCTCATCGAATGAAAATACTTTTTTCATGTCATGACTTTTTCACTTAGCAGCAGGGTTTCTAGAAATAGATTGAAGTGAAATAAGCAAGGGCTGAGTATGCATGATCTTCTAAGAAGATCAGTAGCTTTAATTACAAACAAAATTCTTAAGGAGTTATCTCTACAGACAAAATACTTTTTTCTTAATGGGAGTATCCACTATCACAAACTGGTGGTTCTTCTTGCTTCTTACATTTGTTCATAAATCCCCTTCAGGTTCCCAAATTCAACATGTTCAAAAACAAACTCATGTACCATTCTCAAAAAGCAAAGTCTCCCTCTTTGGGATTTTCTACCTTATTTGATGATCTCAAATTCATTTAGCATCTTAAAAATAGTGATCAATCCTCATCTTCTCCTCTGTAAAATGCTTTCTTCAAAGTGTTTTGTTTGTTTGGTTTTCATTTTTAATGTCCACCAGCATTTCAGACAACATTGTGAATGAGCCTGGCTCACTTCTGATTTGTGAATGCACATTTAATATGCACATACTCAACAGCCAACTTTTACCTATGCTAATAGTGTTTCCTGTTCTCTAAGAAGTTACAATCTAGTGAGGTAGAGTGGTCCTTGCTTTCTTCTTCTCAGCATATTACTTTTTTTCTTTCATTAGCATGCTCATCAGCAGAGAAATTAGAATTATCGATCCTTCATCATTATTAAAAACCTCTTGGGCATGTGTCCAGGAAAAGCCAGCATTTTGATTAAGTATTCATTTATTACAAAACAATGGAATGCGTTTTGCTCATCGAGTTCTCTGTTACCAGTGGGAGGATACAGTGACGAATAAAATGTAGGATCTGCCCTCAAGGAATCAGTTATCCATCATTAAACAAATGATTAAATAAAATTTGAGAGAGCACATTACTCTGTGGGAATATTTTGGAGAAACCTCGAAATTTGTCTTTGATGGGACAGAGAAGGCAACTCTGGAGGAGATGAATTTTAAGCTACAGATTCTTTTGAGTTATCTAATGGAAAATTGAGGGAAATAAGGCTCACTTGAAAAAAAAACGTGGAAAGAACTAAATGCAAAAAGAGAGGACTGTTCTGTTTCTCTTCTCTCCTTTATCTAGTATTATAGATGCTGTTTATTAATTACCCAACATTCAACACCTGCTCATCCTCCTTTTCTAATAGTAACTGGATTTTCCTTTGACCAGTGAACTCCTTCCTGAAAACAATCCAGTGGAAGGTGACTCCACCTCAAGCTTCTGAGTTTGGAATTTATACATTTAAGCCAATTAGCACTTTCCAAACATCTATCTTGTGAGCTAAACCTTCCAATCACAGCGAACGTCATTTAGAATCTCCTTATGGAGGGGGTGATGGGTAAATGTGGAATTACTATAATGATTTTTCTACCATTGCAAGAAATCAGCCATGGAATGAAGCTAACACTGATAGGCAGAAGGGAAAACAGAAACAAATTAATTCTAGCCTCTTGATCAAATGAAATTTAAAGACAAGCTTACCTTTAAACTTCCAGTCGTGTGAGCCAATAAATGCATTCCTATATTATGTGTTGCATGTTGAGTTTTCTGGGAAGCAAACTTTTAAATGGAGATTAACCTGAAAGAAATTTATTAGGGAATACTCTTGGAAATTCACCTGTGTAAGGAAGGAGGGAAACAGGATGAGGCAGAGGAAGAAATTAGGCTATAATGCTAATTGTTGACTGCTCTGAACCAGGGCTATTCCTCCAGAGCAGTCCTGAGTTAGGGAAAGGGGCAGAGTATTTATAACTCTGAGCTAAGTGATGTGGAGGCCCTGGAAGGTGGTGTGACCTTGAGCACAGCAGCTCTGTCAGGCAGGAAATCTCCCCTTCCCAAAGCATCCTTAGCAATGGAGAAACAAAGTCCTTCTGTCTGGATGGTATAGCAGAGTTACTGCTACATTGTTGAAGCCAGTTTGTGTTTGGCTTTCTTTTAGTAGCTGCAAAACAAAGGCATCCCACTGATACCAGGAAACACTGTAATTGGAGGAAAGGCCAAATATATATATGTCCTTGGACGAGTTAAGTAACCTCCCTGAATTTCCTTTTTTATTATATGTAAGAATTTTTTTTCAGATTAAATAATAAATTACTCAGCACATCCTTCGCCATCAGTATGAGCCCTCTTTGTATTTCCTTTCTCTCGCTCTCTGTGTGTGTGTGTGTGTGTGTGTGTGTTTGTGTTTCTGTGAAGAGAGAGAGAGAGAGAAGAGAAGAAAGGAGCAGAGCAAGAACTAAAGAGAAGAAGGAGAATGAGAAGGAGAGGGAGAGGGAGGGGGAGGGGGTGTAAAGGGAAGAGGAAGAGCAGAGTAAGAGAAGAGAAGAGGAGAGATGATCGAGTTCAATGGCTAAAAGCATAAATAAAGAGCCACATGACCTGGGGCCAAATCACATCTCTACAGACTTACTTGTCACCTTAGGTGTGATTCGTATCCTCCCTGTAATTCAATTTTTTCATCTTTAAAATAGGAATAGTATCAAAACTCAGATTTTAAAGCTATTAATTAGATAATACATGTAAAGTGTAGTACCTAAAATATAGTAAGTTCTTTATAAGCATCAATTATTTTTGTTACACATGAAATATTTTTTATAATGCATTTGCCTCATCTACCCTGTTTCAATAAAATTCTAAAATGATAGGCAATTACCTAATAGTCATGTTTTAAGCTTTATGCTGTAAGTGTGTCTAAGAGATTCTAGTTAATCACACAATAAAACATGAAATAAAATATATACACTCAACTCCAGTAATTTTTGGTAGAAGTTGCAAAGTTTAACATGGAAACTGAATCACTTACACCTGTGAATCTGAAGCGATGAAGAATAAGGAGGATGGGGAAAGAAACTGAGAATTTCTACTATTTTAAGTGTGAATTTCTAGATTTGCCATTGCAAATTGTTGATCAGATTCTTTAATGGCACTTGAAATATCAATTTTTGAATATATTACTAAAATATTCACTGCATTGACAGGCAGGGGAGAGAAATAAGAATAATTTACATGGAGGCAACATTTATTCTTAAAATAAGCCACAAAGCAAATTCTGCACATTTATTAATACTCTTGACAGTACTAATTTAAAGTTTGCACTTTATCAAAAACTTAGCAAAGAATGATATATGTATTTGCAAATAGTGATATGCATATGTTCATATAAATCACATTGCTAACATAATGATTTAAAATTGACATTGTACTTACTACTAACAGAAAATTGGCCTTATTGTTAGGTTAATGATAATATATATTTTTGTTGATGACTGAAGATGATGTTTCTGAAACTTGTTTGTTTAAAGGATTTGAAATATAATAATTGAGTTTGTTTCTGTCTTAGTTCTTATTTTAAAGATTAAAATTTCCCCTAAAAAAAAAAAACCTACTATTATTTTATCATTTGGATCTGTATGGAATTGTCTCTTATGCGTCTTAATTTAAAAAAAAATGATTTAAATTTGACTTTGGTATAAAGTATAATTGTCAAAAGGAGATGCTGCAGAAAGTTCTTTGAACAAGATTAATGCAATTCTGTATTTATTATTCCTGCCTTAAGCAGAAAATTCAGAACTCCATGATGACATGTACTATATCAGAACACACTTTTTAATACATCTATTTTGAGTTATTTCAAAGTTTCTAAGCATGAATATGAAAGTAGGAATCTGATTCTAAATTAAAGTCTCAGAAGTAAGAATCCAAACCATTTGCTTAAAAGGCTAAGTTCAGAAGAGGTATGGATAAACTTGGATTTGGCTCAGAATAGCCTTGAGGTTTCTAATACAAATGATGTTTAATTAAGAATTAACTGACAGTCCAATAAAATGCACTCTATTTTCCAGTTTCCATTCCTCTTTTAAAACTTTCTTTGGGTAATTATCTTGCCTGTTATCTCCTTTCTTGGGGGTAGATTTTAATTTGTTTTTCTCTTGTCTGCTGTATTAGATAAGATTCTTTTGGTTACAAGTAACATAATCAAATTAGCTGGTGATAAAATTAAAAAAACCAAAAAACAAAAAAGTAGAATTTACTAGATAAATGCAGACCATCTCAATCAAAGGTGAAGAAGGATAGTTTTTTTGTTCTTTTTTTGTTTCTTTTTCCCCTCTAGAAAGGAATAAATAAAGACCAGGAGTGGCAGAAAGGTGTCTCTGTCTGTCTGGTGCTTTATGCTCTTCTCTCGCTACCTCTCTGTGGACATGTGCTGACTTCCGTCTCTGCACACTGGCTTTCTCTGCTTTGGTGCCCTAGTTTTTAGGGAAACATACAGGTCCATCACTGCATAGAATCCCTTAATTCTAATCGTAAATACTAGGCAGAGAGACTCTGAACGGTCCGTTTTGGATGAGGCGATCACCTTCAGTACCACGGCCTGTGGCTGAGGCTGGTAAGGAAGAGTGCTGCTATTCATTCAACAGGAGCCGTAGGGTCAGAATTAAAGGAGGAGACTCGGGGGCAATGGATGTGGGTAACAGGAAGCAGGACAAGGGTGTAGGTAATAAACAATTCCAGGTAAGGGAGACATAGACCCAGCAGATACACACAAATATTGTGTAGATTCACACGGATGGTGTTCATTTACCTGCATAGTTCAATTCTAAGAATTCCTTGAATCAAAAAATATGCACTTATAATGAAAAGTTACCCACATATGTACACGTCATTCACATTGATAATCCTTAAAGGGTTTTAATATTATGTATTTTATTATAACATAATTTGATTCTATAGAATTTAAAAGTTCTGAAACCTGTTAATGTAAATACCATAAACTTCAAATATTTCTGAAATATTTAAGAAAAGATAGCCTTAAGTTCACTGGACACAAAATATAATTGACGGAATAAAAAATAATGGAAATGATATACTGAATATTACATAGAGTAGGTAAAAAGTTTATTTTTATATGGCTTTTAGTGGTGCTCTAATTTTCTTTTTTAAGTTGAATATGGAGGAGCTGGCATGGATCACCCATGATTCACTCGAATGAAATTTTCTCTTTTTCCTTACTGGAAGGAGAGCAAAAATCCAACCTGGATTTATTCAGCTCTCTCCTCACCTCCTGAGACAATCAAAAAGCTTCCAGGATCTCAACAACAGGCAGAATGTTGCCAAATGAAAATGTCCACAGGATCCTACTTTCTCATTTTACCTGCCAGCCTTGAGGAGGCAGCCCCCATGCAAACCTCCCATTGCCTGCCCTGTGAGTTTCTCGTTTGAAGGGAGTTGTGGGTCAAAGGTGAATCCAGCCATCAGTGATAACAAAGATATCATAATAGTCTTCAGATGATTGAATTTAAACTTATTTTGCAAATTATGTCAGCTCCCCTAACTAAATTTAAATTTTGAATCAAGAAACAAAATAAGTGTTATTTTTCTTTTCCCTTTTTAACATTAAGTGGCCAGAACCAAATGTACCTTGATGGCTTCATCTTAAAATGCCATTAAAAAGCAACAGACTTCTAGTTCAGTAGTTGTCCAATGATGAGAGATACTTCTCAAAAATGAAATCTAAGTCTAGTGACAGGAAAGAATATGATTGTGTAGGGTACTTACTTTTTTCTTTTCCTGACACCTGCAAATAATTCTGAATAACATTTTTTAAATCTAATTTGAATGAAGTGTTTTATCCTTTTTTTTTAAATAAACACATTTAGTACCTGAAAATATTATCTTGGCCTCTGGCTGACACAGTTCCCTCAGCTCGACTGATAATTTAAGAGTGTGGAATAATTCTGTGTATGATGTGTACATCATCTAAACTATAACTATACATCAGCAAGTGAAGGAAATTCAAGTAAGCGTTTGGCTGTTGTGAAAAATTGTTATACCATCCAGAAAATGCAAATCCCCGAAATGGAGTTCCATTTCTAACCTCGAACAACCACGTGATGGAATGTGAAAGCAAACCTATCTTGGCCAAATTCCTGTCTTCTTCACACCAACATCTTGATGAAAGAGATACTAAAGACAAAGCCAGACTTGCTTATATGTCATGCGTAAATCAGAAAAAAAGTGATAAAATTCTGGACAGTTTAATACATGAGAAAAGAAATTTATATAAAGCAATGTAAATCATATAAGATCACCAAGTTGGAAGGTCAAATTAACTTTAAAAAGAAACAGACACCATTCTTTGGTTTTACAAATAACAAAACTAAAAGGTAAAGGGGTCGGGGGAAAGACTCAGTATCATGTCGCTTGACCTTTGTCTACTGTTTTCTCCTCTGTTCCATGTTCTTTCAGTTAGTCTTGCTTTAATTAGATTTGGACAAAGTCAAAGCACTAGACCCATCTATGAGAAGAATTCTTTTAGTTGTCTTGAATTGTGTCTTTTTCATTTTCTTCCAAGTGGGAATCATAATACTCAAAGAAGTAGAATACTCTCTGTACACTAAGTAAAGGCTCCCAGTTAAAGTTATATTTTACTATAATGTTGCTTTTTAAAGTGAAGCCAGATTAACAGGATTTAGGAAAACAACAACAATAAAAACTTCCAGACTCTTTATCTCCAAAATATTGTGTAGTACTGGGGCTTTACTTTACTTGACTTATCATTTTCTTTAATGGCATTTAGTAGTATTAAAGTAGAACCCTAATGATCATGAATAAATAAACTCAACCACCCTTGAGCTGTGTAAAAAGGAAATGTGATAAACAGAATCACATTGTCTTTATGCTGTACTTTAAACTTTTCTTTTAGTGAAGCTTTCATGAAAACACTGGTTTAATGTTTTAGTTTCTATAGTATGTGTAACAATTAATGCAATAGCCGTTTATCTAATTTAAACAACCTAGCCTTGCAATACAATTACATTTCCTAGAACACTTTTCATTACTTTGTTTTTGTTTTTTTTTAGGTAATTTTTTTTTGAATAACTACATTATATTACTAAATCTGTGTTCATTTCTTTAAATTGAAAATTTAAATAAAAGCTGCTAATATGAAGGTGTGTGACTGTTCATTTGCAAGAATTATAAACCTATTGTTTAAAAAACAGGTGTATATTAGATTAGACTTTCAAATCCATTGCAGAAATCTTATATCCCAATTATTGATTTTTAAAAATTAATTAGCATTTTATTAACATCAGCAGCACTAGCTTTATTAGTTAAAAGATGCTTGAAAATTTATAAACCTTTGTTAACATTTATTTTTCTCACCAACTAGAGAAAAGCTATTGCAAAACTACCATGGCCTTTATTGGCATCTGATAAGGCAGACACACAGGTCGTCTCATTCTAATCGTGCCTGTTTTCAAATCAAGCCTTCTTCCAGATGTACTAAAGGAAAACAGTAATCAAACCGAAGCCTCACCATCTCTAATATATGCTACTCCACTTGGAGGGTTTTTTTTTTTTT
>NW_024340699.1:5702611-5807133 GCF_902729225.1 Pteropus medius
TCTCCTGGGAGAACAGCTCTACTCTTCAAATGAAAAAGAAATAATAAAACACATCAGGAACAGCAGACCTCAGACCTAACGTTTCTCTCCTTGTCTTGGAATGTTATTTCCATATAGAAAGCTACTCTAATGGGACATTTGTAAATGGCAGGGAATTTAGCCCTTGTGGAGTCCTCTCCAGAAATTGGATTTTTGCTTAAGCAAACAGCAAACCATGCAGCGGGGGAAAAGCTATTTATTTGGCTGCCTGTTGAAGAGTCATACGAAAACACAATTCAGTCTGCTCTGACCGTTGAGTCAATTGGCATACACTGGAAAACAAAATCCAGTGACTTGTGTAAGGTATCAGATGAGCTCGTTCACGTAACAGCTAATCTCAAATGCACTTTAATGATATTTTTTTTGATTACCCTTTTCTTAGACATAACGGCTAGTTCAGTTTACTTTTACATTAAGAAAGAGTAAAAGGCTTATACAAGCTGCCAACTTCTACCCAGTCATTTGAGAGATTATTTAGAATCTTTGCTGTTCAAATGCAAGCAAATTTATACTAAGAAAAGTTAATCTTTAGTTTACGAGATTTAATAATGTCATTCGGAATGCCTGTGACAACACGTTTACCTTTTTAAATCAGATTCAGTTTCTAAAAGGTTCTTATGATTTATTTATAATAGAAATGGTTCATAGTTTTCTCATTTGCTTCATTTAAGTATCAGACATCCTTCTATACACAATGATGCTTTTCTTCTTTAAGCGAGAACTTCCTCTCCTGCATGCACCTACACCGCCCCCCAACAAAAAAAAATCTTTTCTGATGTCTCTGAAGTGCCATTCTAAAAGATAAGAGAAAATATCTCAATCGTCTTTTAGGGATAAGAAATGTAAAGGCAATTCTGAAGAGCTGGCCGACCTACTAATTTGAGCTTCGTGAATATTTGTTTATACTTGCTGACATTTTGGTATGTCCTTTGCAGCGAGTAAAGCTTCTTTCACTATATTTCTCAGGGACAGCTTTTCTACACTAAATGATTTTCTCCTTTCTATGTGAATGTTTTATAGTTAAATATCAATGAAGAAAGTAAATGCATCTCCCTAATTTTTCCTTCTCCTTCCTCCTGACGTATGAAAACTTGATATTTCACTGCAACCAGCATTCTGCACTGAGAGAAGGTATAGGACAATGGCAGTTTGCTAGTCGAATATGTCCATGATTTAGGAAGATAGAAGAGACAGCGCTCTGCCATAATTCCAGGAATGATTTACCCAAGCAGAGGTCTTTATGAGTGAAAAGTGCTGGAAACTCAGATCATGTAGAACTAGTGTGACTGGACTAGGCATTACAGAGGGGTCTGCCAGGCAAATATTTAGTTTAAATTCATTTGATTATATGATATGCTAAATAAGTTTTAAGTACTTGATATCATTGATGAGCATATAAATAAATTGCATAACTATTTTGTAAAAGCTTGTAATATTGATTCATTTAAAACTTTTTTTTCATTCAAATGGGCATACATGAACAGAGTAAACATGCAGAAACTAAAATTATGCATTGGGAATAAATGTTTATTACAGCAAGAGACAGTTCAAATTGAATTAGAGGAAAACAAGTTTAATCTTCTTTCTTTTCATTTTTCTTTCCTTCCTTCCTTCTTTCCTTTGTCTCTTTCTCCTTTCTTTCTTTTTTTCCTTCCTTGCATAAGAAGTAAATGGTATTAAGCCTAAGCCTTCACATAATGAGTAAAAAATTTAAGCAAAATACATTTTAACTGGAATTTTCAAATTGCAAATATTCTGCATTAAGCTATATGGGATATAATGATTATTATCCTTATTTTTGAAGTTACAACTTTATTTCTGAAATAAAACATACAAGCAATAATTGATTTTAGAAAAATTATATGGTAACAATACATGCACGTTTCTTTAGAATTTTTATTTGTAATGGTTGGATTTATGCTTGTTCATAGAGGTGTTTAAAATGCAAAATAATATAAAGAAGAAAATTAAAATCACGTGTAATAGATTTCACTAATCGTCACAAATATGCTAATTAGAATTACAAAAAATACTACTGCATGCCTATTGGAATGGTTGAAATAAATTTAAAAAGACAAAGAATAATGTCAAACGTTGACAAGAATGTGGAGGAAAAAAATCCTGTCAACAGTAGATTTGATATAAATATATCACGGTGTATTTATAGAATGAAATACAATGAAGAAGTGGAAATGAATGAATTACTATTTCACACAACAATATGGATACATTTTGAGAGCATGATATTGAGCCGAAGAAGTCAGACAAGAGTACACATCGTACTATTCCATTTATATAAAATTTAAAAACAAGCAAAACTAATTTATGGTGTAAGAAGTCAGGATAGTAACTACCTTTTTTTCCGATGTAAATACTAGAAGAGGCATAGTTGCTTTCAGGAAGTTCATCAAACTCTATGCTTAGGATTTGGGCATAATGAATAATATTTATAAAAGAATATCACATACTCAAACAAAAAATATGCTCTGGTATATTTATTTACAGCTATTTAAAATGTTTAAAAATTAGAAATTTTAACAAAATTTGGAATCATTATATATTAATTTAACAATGCAATGTGGTTTATAGCATCTAATTGTATAAATAAAAACACTTAATTAAAAGCATTTATTTCTCTGGATAGTTTGCTTTGCATTTTCAGCTGTGTAAAGCTGCAACAAACATTCTCCTATATTGCTGATTTTCTTCAGGATTAAATCTGATTAGTGTTAGAACTGAATAAAAAAAATCATATTTTGAGCTTTCAATAAATTTATCTTCTTTCTTTTAAAAACTATTCTACCAATTTTATACTCTCATCAACTGATAGGAACAAAATAATAACATTTAACAATCTTTGCCAAACGAACAAAGTAATCTCATTATTTTAATTTGAATAATTTTTCAAGTAGTTTAACTTTTTAATAAGTTGAGTGGATAACTGTATTTCTTCTGTAGCTAATTTTCATGCCTGATCCATTTCCATTTTAATTGGGGGATTTTTTTCTCTTTTTTTGGCTTACCTTTTTCTTTTGATTTGAAAGCATTCTTTATGAGTCATATAACACTTTGTTTATTGCACATATTATTTCAAGTTACTTTATTGCCCTTTCATTTTGTCTATTTTTTATAAGTAGTTGAGTTTGAAATATGTGTATAATAATCTTACTGAAATTTCCCTTTAAAATAACTTGAATTTAGTTTGACAATATGTTTAATATTTTTATCACTTACAATAATTTCTCAATTACACATTAATGGAATTAAGGTATTCTTGACACATAGCTGTCACACAATAGTAGCTTATTTAATGAGAGAATTGCATCTTTTAAAATAATGAACTAAGAGTCTCATCAGAATTTTATGCAAGAGCAAATACAGTTCCCATTTAGAAATATAGAAGCTGAGTTTGAGTGAACATTTTGTAATGATACATTTTAACAATTTTTGAAACTATATTTAAGGTTTGGAAGCAAATTTTAGTATTTAGCTAGTTAAACCAATCGTAGTACCACTTAATTTATATAATATTCTTCAGGTTTTTATACTTGCATTTAGAACACATAACTCGGAATTATAAATAATGCTCCAAGAACGACTTTAGATATGTCTAGATCCTGGTTGCCAACAGTGCCATCAAGAATCCATATTTTTCCTCATATCCAAAAAGATATTTGCACACCGATGTTCATAGCAGCATTATGAACATCATCCAGGACAGTTCACAGTGGCCAAGACATGGAAGCAACTGAAATGTCCTACAATAGATGATTGGCTAAAGAAGCTGTGGTACATATATATAATGGAATATCACTCAGCCGTTAGAAGAGATGAAATACTGCCATTTGCAACAACATGGATAGAACTTGAAATAATCATACTAAGAGAAATAAGCCAGACAGAGAAAGTTGAAAAGTCACATGATATCACTTATATGTGGGATATAATCTAAAAGCAACAAATGAACAGGACAAACAATGGACATGGAGAATGAATGAGTGGTTACCAGAGGGAGAAAGGGGGAAAATAAAAAAATAAAATGTTAAAGTATTTACTATGATCAAAAAAAAAAAAAAAAAGAATCCATGTTTTTCCAATTATCAGTTAGGCTTTTCTCTGCATTTCTTGATTCTTAGAAAAATTTTTTCCATAGGTTGCTAAGACAGCTACCAGAAACTCTAGGCTTATAGTCCTAGAACTGAGCATCTCAGGAAAAGACAGTCTTCTCAGTAGTTCAAGCAAAAGCCTTAGAGATGCTTCGATTCATCCATGTTGTGTTACATTCCTACATCTGAACCAATCTCTGAGGTTACAGGGATGCACATTTCTCACTGGCTAATCATATCCCCACACCCTACAGTTGGAAAATGGTGTCACACAAGAGTCAGATGTTGGCCTGTGAGTTGAGCAAATGAGTTGCCTGATGGAAACCACGATGTTGTTACATGAAGAGTAAATGGTATTTGGGGCAGGCAAAAAAGAAAGAGAAAGAGAGATGCTCCCTACTAGTGTGTGTGTGTGTGCATGCGTGTGCATGCGCGTGCGCATGCACGTACTGAAATTAACCCAAGCCTCCTCTATACTCTACTTTTACAGTTGCCTATTAGATAGATCAAAGTGCAGGAATTACATTTACCAGTGAAGTATCATCATTAGGTTTGGTCTATCATTCTCGCTATTTTAGCTCTTTGTGGGTCAAATATTCCAAATTAGGGTCATATGCAAATTTATCATAATCAGCATTGGATTAATGTCCTCATGCAGCTCATCCAGAAAATATTGAATGGCATGTAAGTTCATACAAACTTAGAAGTGGAGCTACACGTCACACCACTAGAGATTTCTCCACATTCTAACCTATCCTCTAATCAGGACTTCTCAAGATAGGGTCTTCATACCAATTTTTAATCTACCAAATTATATCTCTATCAAAGCATGCCTCTTCATCATTTCCTATAAAAATATAATGAAACGTGTTGTTAAGTGCCTCCACAATTCCAGGTATATTGTGTTTACATAATTTTCTATTCATCTAGCTCCATTACCAAAAACACATAGAAAGCTACTCATGATACAAGCATTTTGGTATTGGATACTATTTCTTACTTTTCTAAATACTTATACATCATACTTTTTGAAATTTTGACACAGTTGATTTTAAGCTCTCTGGTCCACAGTTTATTTAATCCCAACTTTTTAATGTTTTAGAAAGAATCCTCATATAATATGTTTTAACTACATATCTACCAACAGTCACATTTGTAAGTTGTTTCAAGATCCTAGGATGTAATTCTCTGTATCAGAACTCATTTGGATAGGCTTTTAAAAATACTTTATTCATTTAATTGGGCTTCGATTATTGCTCTACATTTTATAGTCTGAAGATCATTTTCTTGACAAATAATATTGAACAAAAATAATATTCGATTGTATTATACCATTTGCACTTCATCAAGCATCACTTCTTTGCCTGGTTGTTGTTCCTATTTTAAATATCACAGAATTGCTGATTGCTACTTTTAGCATTATTCACCAGCTTAATTCATTGTAAGCTTTTGTTTTCCCATTACCATTTTTACAATCCAGTCAACCATTTCTCTTCATCCCTGAAAGGTCTGATTCTTTTGTATCCTGTCATGGAGTTCTTTTTCAATAAACTCCTGATTTCTTCTTCATCAGGAACTTTCCTAATTGTTCTTTCACATGTTAATTTGTATGTCTCTCAAAACTCTAGCCGTTACTTCTCCATTTGAAAACGAAAATGGGTTATGTCAATTTTTTTTCTGTGATTTTACAAATTCAGAGTTAAATATATTTGACTATGCCTCAGATTTCCTTACTTGAATATTATAATATTAAGGTAACGTGTTTATTTGGTAGAGGACACTAAAGAAAAAAACTTATTCATATGGAGTTTAAGACCTGAAACAAATTCTTGGTGGCTTCCCTGTTAGCTCTATGGTTTAGGGACATATCATTCAATAATTCTGGGACACATTGTTTTCTCATTGATAGTCTAGGAATTAAAGTTAATCCCCATGCATAACAAAGTATGGAAAAGATCCTCTGAGTAATTAAGAAAAACATAGAAGATAAGGAAGAAAGGGAATGAAAGATAAGGACTTTTCCTTTATACATACCTTCTTAGCAAGTTCTGCACTGCTCAGAATAGAAATTATTGTCATTTTCTCTATGTTCTAAAAGATTAGAGTTGTTGGCAAGTCAGTGATTTATTATAAATGCTACTTTTATTAAAGTATCACTATTTTTTTCTGATTACCAAAATAACATACTCATGTTACAAAATAAATTTAGACATTTCAGAAATAGAAAGCATAGAAATTTAAAGGCCTCCAGAATCTTACTCCCATAGACAATTGTTAATTACTGCTAACAGTCCCCATGCATGTTTTGCTAGATTTTTGACTTATATGTTCACTAAGAAACAGATTTTTATAAAAATGAGACCAAATTTAGCAATGTGCTTATTTGCTTTACTTAATGTATATTAGATCTATTTTTATATAATTTCTTGTAGATATGTTCATTCTTTTTAAATAAGATTTACTGTTCTACTGGAAATAATGTGTAATGGATATCTAGAAAGTTGTAGTGTTTTACTCCACTGGCTCCTGCACAATTCTAATTTAGCAGAGTATCCTATGATACGGTCCTAGAAAAAATATTATTTCTGGTTCTCTATCCTTTATTCTCATCTTTCTTTATTTTGGCTCAATTGTATCCAGTTGCTAATAATCAACAATTTGAATTCATTAGACAACATTGTTTTATGTTGCAAACTAATTCTGAAATTATTAATTTTGGTGGCTCACTTATGGCTCCCTAAGACATCGCTTAACCAATCTCAATGTTTCATTGTGGTCGAATAGGATGCAAGAAGACAGGGTGCTCACACCTGGTGCTAAACAGGAACTTATGGAAAATGACTGAGTTAATTTTCCTCAAATTAGAGAGTTTCTGTCTCACTAGCAAAGTTCACCAATTCAAAGTTATAAAGATATATTTATCATTCTCTTTCCTGCTTTGCCTTCAACCCTTCTACAGTAAGCTGATTTTTTACTTCTACAAGCCATGCAACTTCAAAGTCTAAAGCTATTGGTCTCAGAGGCTCTGTTCAGCCTCAGAGGTCACAGATACTTCCACCCTGTCCAAGCTTGTAGGGATCAGCTTCTTTGTAGGATTCCATTGCTTTGATCTTCAGTGGATTACTGACCACATCAGGATTTCCATGGAAGCAGATTTGAGGGGTTTTTGCTGTAAGGAGAAATTTTGGCAAGGCGTTCTTTAAAAACTTGTTAGATATAGAAGAAAATAGTCACTCTCGATAAGGTTTTATGTAATCTGTTGTTGGCCTCAATAAATGTTATCTAGATTGTAATTTAACAATAATGAAAGTCATTTCCACATATTGACAGAGGAAATGTGGTATAGATCATCATGTCTTGCTAGTGTTAATTGATCCAGAACAGTGTTACATAATAGTTTCTGACTGAGTGAAATAACTATTACTTATGTTTCTGTATTAAATCACGCCAGCACTCAAATGTCCTACATGTATAGAGTTCGCTAATTC
This sequence comes from Pteropus medius, assembly GCF_902729225.1. Taxonomy (NCBI): domain Eukaryota; kingdom Metazoa; phylum Chordata; class Mammalia; order Chiroptera; family Pteropodidae; genus Pteropus; species Pteropus medius. The sequence goes on from NW_024340699.1 coordinate 5,710,245, forward strand.
TTTTATACTAAAAAATACATTTAGCCCTTCTAGAATACATTTGTTTACTTCAGTCGAAGAAGGTAATTGGCATATTATTTGACTCTAAATTGTACTTTTTCTTTTATAATTCTAGCATTCTTATGTTTTTTAATTTTCTGGTGGTCTTTTGATTTGTTTTTAGTAGAGCAGAAAACTTGCTTCTTTGTATATTATGCTAGCTTGAAAAACATAATGAAAAATTCATTTCATTCATTTTTCATTGTTTTACATTAAGCATCCCCTTGTGGATTTGCATTTGTTTTTTAGAACAGATTAGTGGAATAAGAATAATGACAAAAATCTTGTTTCTTTTCAAACTGTCCTTAAATCACTTATATATCTGCCTTATACATCTGTTGCAATGGTAGAAAACCATGATGTGCTTTATGCCTCGACTAGTTGAAACAAACATTTTAATAGTGGGGGTAGAGAAAACTCTCCAAAGTCTTCTATCCAGTTGTGGTATTTAAGTACTGATTCAACTAGAGCTAAGTCATATTAACTAGGAAAAAGTAGGCTTTATACATTTAACCAAGAGGCAGGTGATGATTAAGTCCTTGACTTCTTTCTCTCACTCTTGATATTGAATTGACTAAGATGCTTTATAGAAGAGGGAGGCAGTCCCTCTTTATTTATGGAAGACATGGGGAAAAGGAAAGGTAACATTGTCAAACCACTGAAGTTAAAAATCTTGATTTGGGCTGTTCTCAGAATCAGTTGGTGGAATGGGGGGAATAAATCACAGGAGGGCACTGAGAATGCCTATTAATTTGAGGGCCAAATTTGTGAATAGCTGATAGTATTGTATTATTCATAATATAATATTGAAAGGAAAGACACCTTTTTTTTTTGTAACTTTTTAAAGCATTTATGGTGAAATCCAAATTCAAGTATGATACTTAAAAACTGAAGTGTTTCTAACGTGATGACTTATATTTTTTTTCTCTTGCATCTAGTTTCCCCAGTTCTTTTCCATGGGAATAAAATCATGCTCTGTATTATGTCTTAGCCTGTATGGCTGTACTCCTTTAAACATTAAGATTATTTTTTACTGCATCATATGCTTCATGAAAAAGGAAACTAGAGATTACTAGGTCATAAGATGCTCAGTCAAATTGCCTCAAGTCACTATTTATCCAAACACGCCCAAACTGTTACAAAGGGGCAATTTTTGTTCTTTTAGATTTTAGATGGGTTGGCAATTAGTTTGATGTAATAACAATAACAATATTGGTGAGTATTTGTGGAATACTTAACATTCATTAGGCCAGTTTTTCTAAGTGGTGGACATATATTATCTCATTTGATCCTTATAGTAAGTTTATGCAGTTTATGTTATTTTGCATTCACATTTTATAAGTGAAAGATTAAACATTAATTCTTTTTCAAATATCATAAGACTAGTTAATGATGGCTCTGAGATTTATATCCAGAAAATGTCATTCTAGATCCTGGATTCTTAACTAATGCATAAAGAGAGGCCTTCCTTGACTAATCCATATAAAATAATAATCACTCTCTCTATCCCACTATCATCAAATTAACATTCTACAGCCCCCCATCCTGTCTCTTTTTCTCCATAGCTCTTATAAACCCCTTTCTCTTCTTGAGTGTAAGTTTCTTGTGGGTAGGAACATTGCTTCTTTGGTTTTTGATATATCCTGGTTTTCTAGAATAATGCCTAGCTGAAGTAAGCCCCCAATAAATAGTTAAATACATAAGGAATATGAATCTTCAGGGATTCCCAGCTGGGATGAAACCGAGATAGTTCAAGGAAAATTCAAGGCTCTAACAGTGGGAGACTTAGATGAAGAAATAATGAGATGGATGAGAGGAATTCTAGGACTAATGCCATACGTGTGACCAGCAAGTGGGATGAAGCCAGATCTAATAAGTATGTGTAATAGCTGGTGTGGAAGAATAGAATTCTGCTTCTACAGCAGACATTGCAGATGTTCTGAGAAATCCCTTTGCTTGCACAAGATCTGAAGTTAATGATGCCTTTTATTCTAGGTCTTTGCAATCTGGTAAGCTCTAAACTAGACACATTCCTTTCTGTCTTATATAAGGACCTTTTGTTTTTTATTTCTTCACACTGGAGAGATGAGAGATTTAGTCTTCAGTGTTCTCTGGTTCTTTTTGAAGTCCTCTTTTGCCAATGAAATAGATTTGGCCACTATCATTCTTTCTTTGATGAATAGGACTATTTGTCCATCTCTACAAAACAGGCTAGAAAATATCTGTAAAAGACCATGAGGATACGGTCTTTGAGGCAACAGATCGAGAGATGAATCACGAGTTAATTAGCATGCTTTCCACAGTTCCTATTCAGGACATTGATAGACATTTGAAGAAAGGCACAAGAGATTATCTTGGTCCCTTGCTCAAGAATGTTGTGATTTACATTTTAAAAGAAGATATAAGCAATGTATAAATTAATAACTCCATACTATAATAGAACATAATTTAGTAGAATAGTACTGAGCACTATAAATAAATTATTTTGACTTGGGCACCCTCTTCCAAGGAAGTAAATCCCCTTAATTGGAGCTAGGCGTTGAAAAATGGGTTAGAAATCAATAAGTAGAGAAGGACAAAGTAAGTATTCCAGGTGAAGGAGAGGAGAGACATACTATGAGCATGTGGACATCTATTGATATTACTTATTATTGCTTGTTTTTCATTTAGACTATAAATCATTTACATAAAGACAGGATTATTTACACTTTCATTTACATAAAGACAGAATTATTTTTTGTTTGTTTATACCACTAAACTTGTACCATGCACATTGCACAAATTAGGTACTCAGTAAATAGCTTTTGAAAGTATTAATAAGGAAATGAATGTTTGAAAAGTATAAGGAACATTTCAGAATATTGAATAACCTATTTGAAACAGAGATAGTTAACAATTAATAAAACTATGTTTTGGTGAGCCCTTATTATGTGTCAGGCACTGATCTAAACACTTTACATTTGTAAACTCTTCAAGACAGTACAGTAGGTACTTTAGCTAACTCCATTTTATAGCTGGAAAAATGAAACAGAAAAGTAAAGTAACTTTCCTAGTATCACAAAGCAATTACTGGTAAAGCAGTCATTCCAACCTAGTCTGTCTACACAGTCTGTGCTTTTAAGTGTATACTGTACCTTTACTTGTAGATAAAGTTGTAGCATGGCTTTGAAACAATTTTTTGAAGGTTATTAGATGCCAAGGAAAAAGACTTGAAGGGTTGATTTATGCTTTTTTTTTTTGGTAATTCTTCAGCTTTATTGGAATATAATAGATGAATAGAAATTGTAAGTACTTAAGGTACACAACTTGATGTTTTGGTGTGTGTATGCATTGTGAAATGATCTAAATATTGATGATTTTATTTTTAAGCTGCTACTGCTACGTGTGGGGTAGGGGGATTTGACAGAGTGGGGAAACAACAACAAAAATTAATTTTCTTTATCACTGCCTCTCCAAAAATGTTTTTGTTTACCTTTGGTGGGTGAGTAAGTATTTTCAAAGATGGCTTAAGTATACATTTTCTAAAAGCAGCTTAATTAAAAACAAACATTTCCAAATGTGAAAGCCAGATTTTGTAAATGTTAGTGCGTTTATACTTTGCTCATTCATTTGATTTTTCCTAATCTACTGAGTAAGACATTTTCATCCACAAGTAATGGATATTTTCTGTGTGTGTGTGTGTGTGTGTTTAACACCTGGAGATGAGAAAACAAAAGAATTGGCAGTAAATGACCTAAAATATAAACCTCTGATTTGCACATTGGCGCTACCATGGTGAGTTTTAGAGTCATGAATAATTTTCTAGCTTGAATCCAGATGAACAAAACAAAACAACAAAAGAAAAGAATAAAGAGAAAAACATTATCAATGAATATGTAATATGGGCACCCATCTGGTGAGAAGATTAAGTCAAACCTATTTAGAAAATATAGCTTCTAATCAGCTGTCCTGAGTAATGCAATTTTAGTCATCCCTATGCCCTTACTACATGGTACTGCTGCCTGATCAATTATTAGTTTGAACGTGGCGTGCCTCTTTTTAGAGAGCTATCAACCTCCTTGAAGTAAATTGTATCCCATGGCTAGAATTTGACATGGTTCAGGAAACACAGACATCGTATATTCTTCAGCGGCGGGTTGCTATTTCTCAGACCCCTCAGAGGCATTTACATCCTCAGTGTTCGGGCCAAACTTTTTAGGGCTTGGATTCTTTGAAAAACTTCAAATGCTCTGTGGTGGTATCAGACCAGTGGTGAAGCTGATCTCAAAGTCCACTATTAAAACTCCCCTCAAGGACATTTTCATTAGAACTTTGTACATGGGCAGTTCAAAAGATCCAGCTATTGATTTTTGTTCAGAAGTCCTGTCTCCACTTTCATATTACGCAACTTTTTTGACAGACTTTCAAAAACCACAAACTGTGGGCTGCCTGCAATTCCAGCCAGGATTTTATGCTGCTCATTTGATTTCCTCAGGCCACATTCTTCTCCTGTCCTTGTCAACACTGCAAGGAGAGCCGTCTTAGAAGATTTGCTAAAACACAGAAGCGATTTCACAGCCATGGAAGAAAAAAAAAAATCTGACCTTTCAGTTCACACACATATACAAGAACCTCACTTAAGTAAATAACTTTTTTAACTGTAAGAATTTGTCACAGCATTCGTTTATCAGATAAACACGTAATCAGAGTGTTTATCTCTTTTTGCCGTTTAAAATTTCATAAAAGGAGTCAGGAACCAATGTGTGTAAATTGAAGCAAAGAGCCTCTAGCATATGCGCTCAGCACATATTTAATAGAATTATCTATTGGAGAGTAGGTGGCAGAGCAGCTGAGGAATTAATTATTGGAATAGATATTTTATATCTGCCAGTGCAATGTGAAATAAGACTTGCCTCCATATTACTTCTGTCACTTTTTATGGCCTTTTAAAAGTGACAGTTTCTAAATAAGAGAATCGAATCATATGTTTGGTTGTGATCCACAGTATGCACATTTCATGGCCTACCAGTTCATTCTGAAGAGAGTAATTTTGGGAGCATGTGCAGAGTTCAGTTGTGAGTCAGCTGTGTGGAAGCAGGGAAATGACAGTTTACACAGGTATGGATCTCATCGGTTTCAAACACGCAGATATACGACTAGAGCTTTATATATCAGAATGAAAAACAGACTCCATAGGAAACCAAATATAGTTCTTATCTCACACAAAGAAGTTTCCTAAGAATATTACAATTACTTACCATCAGAGGTAGCTTTTTACCAAGTGGTTACTATTGATAGGAAATGTACAGTAGATTTCACCTGCATGATCGAAGGCAATTTCTTCCACTTGAAGTAGGTGGAATTAATATTCCCATTTTATGGATGAAGAAACTAGTTAGGATAGAGTAAGAAAATTGTTCAATGTATATAACTACTACTTTTGGAAAGTGACATAAGGTAGAAGTTCTCCTTGTACGAAGTGCGAGCCAGAGAAAATTCAAGATCCAAAGACTGGAACAGCAAAGAGTGTGCTGGAAATCCAACTCCAACATAAAAGAGTGGCTATAATGTTGTTTTCCACTAGGGGGCAACATAGACTCTCCATCTACTTGAGCCCACTTTTTCCCAAAATGTCTAAAAGACCCACGGAACAAAAATGATTAGTAAAAGCACATAAACCAAACACTTCCACATTTAAAGCAGAAATAATACTTAATTAAAATATCAGATATTTCTTATTATCGATAAAAGTTACCTTGTTTAAACTGCCATCAGCGCTTTAATGATATACTTTATTATTTTTTTCCTGACCCCACTTCCCCCAAACTCAACATGTACTCTACCATACAATGACAACCAGACAGTGAAACATGGTCTCATTTGGGTTTTCTTGTCAACCTTTTCAAGGAAGTGTTGAGAGTGCATTAGGTTTACCTCACACAAAGCATTGTATCCAAAGCCAATTTTAAAATGTCAGACAGTGGAGAGAGTTCCATGCTGCCACAATTCAGGATGCAGGTGGACACTGGTGAACACTCAGATGTGTCTCTTTTAGATCAAATGTAGAAAACGCACTGTTCCTGGAAAAAGCTGTTAGCAAGTTCATGAACTTGACAGCACAGGGCAACAGCTTCCTATTGTCGGAATGAATGAAAGTGTATGAGGCTTGGTTTTCCTGATGTTTCCCTTATTTGATTCTTTTGAATTTATTTTCATACTCTCCACACTAGACTTAATCAGGCCTAAACAAATGAGTTTGGGTGATTGCAGTCTGTCGACCTGTGGATCACACACTTCATATCAAGTTGCCCAGGTGTTCTAGTCCTTTCTGCCTTGTTGAGTAAAAATCAGTCATTTCAGGCCAATGACCATCTCATTCTTTTGCTATTTATTGTACACTGAAACTTATAAAAGAAGGGCTAAATTCAGTACTGTGTGAATTAAGTAGTTTCAGTTCTTAAAAAATGTCAGAAACAAATGAAGCGTTCTCATAAAATATTACAAGAGTCAGATTTAAGAATTATGTGAAACAATTAGTTTTGCTTGACTTTGGGGAACTAATGATTACAGAGCACATGAGAGATAGAAAATCATGTGATAATTTGAGAGAAGCAGTAGTCAGCATACTTATCTTTTTAACTACCTTAAAATAAACATATACAAATGTTTTTTTAGTGTTCAAAATAAAATAAACAGAGATCGCTTAGATTATTATAATTACTATCTGTTTATTGACTAGCCTCTATGAGTCAAGCTCTGAACTATGCTCTTTGCAAGTAAATAAATGTAAGTCCAACTTTCACGAATACTCATTTGGGTCCTGGGTAATCTAAATAGAAATTTAGAAGACATTATTGATGGCTGTTCTATGGACATCTCTTGCTCAGGATCAAGAGGTGAATTCTAAAAAAGTCATATGCAAATTACAGACTCTTCTAGTTCCTATGGCTTCCTAGCAGGATAAGAACATTGAGAGAGGGAGAATCATCAGCTCACCACTGCTATTTTCACTCCTTGCTTGGGACTTTGCCCTTGGAAGTCCCCTATCTTATCATCATAAATCTCTGACACTATGTGACTTTTATACCCTCATCAAATTATTGTTGGGTTTTAGTGTGTTTCCTGGGCTCCCAGGGTGTTTTGCAGGGTCCTCATTCAGCATCAGTAGATTCGACAAATGCCAAAATCCCATAGATACTTCGTATCAACTAGCAAGAAGGACAAGAGAAAATATTATAAGACAAAAAACATACACTTCATTCAGAATGTTCTGTTTAAAAATTTAGAAATACAGAAAGATAGAGGGCTCAATGCTTGGAGGAGAAAGAGAACCATGATTTTAATAGAAAAAATACAAACTTCGTATCCCTGTACTGAAATAGAAGTTCAGATTGTCTATTTTTCCTGACATGCTCAACATATTGCCTTATATAAACTTCAGAGTCACCCTATGGGATCCATGTTTATCCCACTATCAATCCCTGTCCTCTTCAGAGTCTCCCAGAGAGATCATTAATGGCCACTGTATTGAAAGAGCACCACTTTCATTTCTTATGTCTTTTAGTTGTTTTACATGATTCAAGTAGTTTTTTTTTGTTAAATGGTTACTTAGACAAATTCTGAAATAAAGTGATTTTTGTGGTTTTTTTTGTTTGTTTGTTTACATTTTCTTGAACAAGTTCTGACCTTTTTTCTTTTTTTCTCAGCTTTATTGAAATATTGTTGACATATAACATTGTATTAGTTTAAGATTTACAATGTAATGCTTGATATAGGTATATATTATGAAGTGATTACCATGATAAGTTTAGTTAACATTTGTGACTTCACATAGTTAAAATTTTTTTTCTTGTGGTAGGACCTTTTAAGATCTTCTTTCTTAGCAATTTTCAAGTATACCAGGCATTATTAACTGCATTTGTCATGCTGTAAAATACAACCCCAGAACTTTTTAATCTTATAACTGGATATTTTTTTTACCTGTCGATCACCTTTTCTCTCACCTTCCACCCCCGGCCCCTTGTAACCACCAATCTTTTTGCTTATTTCTTTAATTGTTTTTTATATTACACATAATTTTATATTGCACAGTGAGATCATACAGTATTTTTTTTTTTTAATCTGTCTTCACTTGGCATAATGCCCTCAAAGTTCATTCACACTGTCATGAAGAACAGTGTTTATTTTTTTCTTTTATGGCTAATAATATTTATATATATTCTATATATATGTAAACCAATGTATTCATTTGCTGATGGACACTTAAGCTGTTTCATTGTTTTGGCTATTGTAAATAATGCTTTAGTGAACATGGAGATGCAGATATCTCTTTTGCATAGTGATTTTGTATCCATTGGATATATATACCCAAAAGTAGAATTGCTGGATCCACTGAAGTGGTAGTTCAATTTGTTTGAGGAACCTCCATTTCATACTATTTTTCATAGTGGCTGCACCAATTTACATTCCTACCAAAAGTGTACTAGGGTTCCCATTTTTCATTTTCTCGCCAATACTTTCTTCGCTCACCGTTTTTTTAATACCGATTTTCACAGATGTGAGGTGATATCTCACAGAGGTTTTGAATTGCAGTTCCTTAATAATTACTGATATTGAACACCTTTTCATGTACCTGTTGGCCATTTGTATGTCTTCTCTGGAAAAATTTCTAATCATTTCCTTGGTCTATTTTTTTTTTCCAAGTTCTTCCCTTTTACTGTAGGTATCCTGAGCACCTGGAAGAGTACCAGGCATGTATTCAGTATTGAATAAATATTTGTTGAATTTATTGCAATCCCATTAGTTGGGACAACAGAAGAACAGTAGAAATATCATGCACACATCAAGATACATCTAATTTATCTATAAAAGAGACATTCAGCACCTTTGCAAAAAGAATGAGGAATCTTATGACTTCATATTAAACATTGACCTCTGAACCAATAATGGTGATAATAAAGATTTAAAAATTTAATGAACATTTGCAGTGTGCCAGATTCTGTGTGAAACATTCGTATACATCATTTCTTTGAATACAAAAACATTTGTAATAATCAAAAGAAGAAATGAATCTTACAAAGGTGAAGGGGCTTACCTAAACACACTTCACTAGCAAGTGGAAGTGAGTCACTATTCCAACCAAGGACTGTCTAAAATTTATTCTCTTTATCACCTCTCTGCGTCCCTACAGGAATCTTTTTCAAGTTAGAATATTTAAAATCATGATTATCTAGTCTTTGTCACTAACATGCAGTCAGTCACAAAGTTCTACATATTGTCTGAGAAATAGCTCACAAATCTATTCTGCATTTCTTACCCTATTGCGTATCTCTCATAATCTAAATCTCTCTTATTTCTCATGTGTATTGTTTTGATACTTCTATCTGGTTCTCTTAAGATAAAACTCTCCTATTTCCCAGTTCAGTGTTTTGCATCTTTGTTTGTTTGCTTTTTCTTTCATGGTGTTTCCAGAACTTGTATTTCTTCAAAATATCGCCCAAAATTGTCTCTTTAAACTTAGATCTTCTGGTGCCACATCATACATCCTAGATTCTGGACACAGGAAACTTCTCATAATTTGTCTGTGTTTTTTACATGAATCACCTGTTTGCCTTGAGTGGCCTTACACACCTCTACTTTGAAATTCTCTATTTTTTCACTAAGAGTATGTTCAGATATGAAGCTTTCACTGATTTTTCCATTAAATATCATAGTCCTAGCCACGTAGTTTATAAACATTTTAGGAAGGAACTAATGAGGTTAAATATTTAGTCAAATATTTAGTTAGCTTGGAATCTTTTAAAGACAAAAATATGTTGGTGACAAAAACTCTTTGTCAAGAAAAAAATTATATTTAAGTGTCAGTATTTTAAAAAAAAAAACGGTACTAGGATGAATGGACAGACAAGCTCACCTGGACTTTCTCTAATACCCTAGAGTGGCCTACAGATAACCCTAACATTCTGTACAACTTTATGTAAAAATCACAGGAATATGATATCAAGAAACTTAAATAAATTTCCATTTTTCGTTGTTAGTTTGACCCCTCATATTTGAAAGATGGTTCATTTAAAAGGAATATTCATATTCTCTCTAAAATACGTTCATGTGATATTCTTCTTAAATTGAATTTCTCTAAAACGTTTCCTTTTCATTTCTGACTTTATAATCTGCTTCTGCAGAAAGTATGTGGACACTTAATCATTAGATTTCAATGCAACCTACTTGAGAAAATGCTAAAACAAAGTTGAAATGGTCCTTCGAAGATGCACTTGGATCCAACTAGAAAACCAAAAGCAGTTTGGTAAAGGTTCTATGGAAGAAAGAAATCACCGCCTGTGAGTTAAGGAAAAACAAAAACAACAACAACAAAATGTGTTTCTATTTTAGTAACTTACTAGTTTGAATGCAAATTGCCATTTATATGAAGACTGTAGCTATTTTTATTAAATCTATTTGAATTTTAATTTTCTGCCACTTAAAAAAAAATCCGTTAGAATTAAAATATTTCAAGAAAATAGTTTTGATTATGTAGAACTCTTTTGTCATTTATCAATGTATACATGCTTTTATTCTATTAACTTTATTTTTCAAACTAAAATTTACAATTTATCAAATACTTACCAGTCACCAAACATTTCCTTTTGCAGGTACTTGGGTTACTATGATGAGCAAGAACATTGTCTTTTCTGTCTCCATAATGCTTAGAATCTATTATAGAAGACTGATATTAAACACATAACGTCAAGTAACACCAAAGAGAAGTACTGTGGAAAATACATAATTGTGGGAGCCAGTGCTCCAAGGAGATAAATGAGCAGGTGACAATAAAACTACTTTAAACTTATGGAAATGTCATTAGCTCTAAAATACTAAGTCATGCTACATAAGTAAAAAGTTGCATAAACTTGATTATGGAAACATCTTTTTAATATTAAAAAGTTGTAAACCATCTATATATCCAACAGTATGAAAGAGGTTAGAAAAATAATTAAAATAATTAAAATAATTGCATTGAGAACTGTGAAAAAATATGGAAAATGCTTATATATAATATCATGTGGAAACGTAGGATTATAAGTTTCTCATGATTATTAATATGCAAAATGAATATAAAACACTAGAAATTTAATTATTTTATATTAAAAATGTGGATTCCTGTGTCAAAAAAATATTTTCAACTTTCCACTTTTTAAAAATTAACGATAAAAAAAGAGAAAACATTAGATAAAGGAAGTTATGCTTTAAAACTAGTTACAACCAAGGAAAGTAAATCTCACTGTGCAATGAATAGTATAGAGAAATTTTTTAGAAACCAAGAATTTCAGTTTTAGCAAAAAGAGTAAAGATGTTAAATGTGTTCTTTTCAATGAAGACAAATGATGGCGTTTATTCCATTTTATTGATTTAATAGAGTATCTCACAGAATGGTAGACCTGGAAGGTTCCTTTATGTTAATCTCACTCTATTTCCTCTCTTTGGAGATGGAGAACTTAGAGGGGTCATATGTCATACTTGAGAGGGCATCGTGAACCTATATTTTGGAGTATCCATGAGCCAAACACATTAAACCAAGAGATACAAAGCTATAAACTCATTCTCCTGTCCTCTTTGAGTTTATAATTTATAACAAGAGGAACAATATAACACTTATGTTCTAAATCTCATTTCTTAGGCTCTTTTCACTTTCATTTCCATCATGGTTGGAAAAATGCACAGGGGTTTTTAGAACACAAACCACTAATTTCCTTTTTGTCTAACTACCATTTCTTCCATCATAGGACAAACTGACAATCTGGTGCAGCGTGTTACAGATTCCTCACTGCCACAATAACAAATGGCTCTAAAAATGCCATACGAGTCTTCTTCCTGCTCCCCTTGTTGGGAACAAAACTGATACAGAAGGTTTGGGCTGTGAGTCAAGAAAGTAGATAAACAAACTGAACTAACAGTTGGGAGTAGGATTAGAGAAAATGTTCTCTTGAGATTTCTATTGTTAGAAGAATGGATAAGACGGCTAACGATGAGGGGAAATAAAGCAGTACACACACACACACACACACACACACAAAGATAAACTCTAAATATGTTGCCAGCAAATAGGGCAAGAGACAAAATTGGGTTCAGTAGGAAAAAACTGCTTTTGTTTGTTTGTTTGTTTATTAACTCCCTTAAGAAAAGTATTGTCTCAGCATGTATTTTTCTCCCTTAAAATTATATATTAGTTTGATTTACAGAGTAATTATTTATTCATGACTTTCCCTAGACATCTAGTTGTTGCTTATGGAAGCACATATTGTTCAGATACAATGTTTTCCTACCTTTGGCCCATTTTGAGACAGGTTAAATAAAGTGGGAAGTGCAATTTACTAGTGAGACTCATAAATCTGGGAGCCAAAAAAGATAATTTGAGCTCAAAGGAACATTTTGTGCAAAATCTCTTTTAAGGATAGTGTAATCGTTAAAATGTGTTTTTTTTTTCCTCAATGCATTTGAATATTGATTACCAGTTAGTCAATTCACACAGGCAGTCAAATATAGAAAATTAGTCAAGTCAGATATCTGAAATCTTATAAATATCCATACCAGCCACTGGTAAATTAACATGTAAAACAGGCTCTGCAGAAGATGAGGCTCTGACTCATTGAAGGCCCTTGTTTCCTATGCTCTAAAATAATGGTATTGGATTAGGTTATCTACAAGGTCTTTTTCAGCCCTAAATGTTATAACTTTAAAACATAATTTTTGATGACTACTAGGGTAAGGAAATGGTTTGAATAGCTAAACTGGATTTCTCACACCAGAATTTGACATCTGCCTTGATGGTTGTTGGCCTTACAGACCGGACCGTACTGCTAAATATATAATTAATGATATTATATTTTGGAATAAAACACTTCTATTTTTAATTCAATCTTGTAGTTCACATGATTTTAAATTAACATTTGCATATCAATATTCATAAGATATCTTTATCTTCTCCCCCTAAAAAAGAGCAATTCAGCCAAATACCAGTTAAAATATAATTTAAAACAATTGAGAAAAATACATAACTTGATTCTTCAGTGACATGCTCTATAGAATCATACATTTATGCCAAAATGCTTAATATTTTAAACAAATGTGGTTTTAAATATCAGAGTAACATATTTCTACAACAATTTACAAGAGGTTGAGGAGGTCCTAGACCCTAATTTATCACCTGGGTCCCTGGTCCTATAAAGCTCCTGGAGACCACTAAAGACCAATAGAAAATTGCCCTGTAGGTTTTAACTGCCAACCTTGTCAAGTCCAAGCAACATCTGTGCCTTCCGTCTCTTCCTGTTTTCTAAAAGGAAAAAGCTTTCCAGATTTTGGGGAATGGAAGAACACCAATAAAACTAAAGTAGTTGGCAATGTTAAATGAAAGCAGACAACCAAATATTGACCCTTTTAACTGGGACACTTTGTCATAGGGATGAACGGAGTAAATTAAGCCTTAGGCTCTCAGTGGTAGATCTTTGTTTTTCGTAAGCATAGCCAGAAACCCAGCTTGTTGGTAAAAATTTATACATATATAAAATAATTTAGTATCTTAACGGAGTGTGGATCGTGGGTATGTGTATGCATGTGATTTTTTTCTTCTGATAATGTGGCAACTTGTACTTTCGAACTGAAAAGAAATCCCAGATTGTTAATACCTAATGGAGTATTTTAATTCTGAAACTAGAGGTAAGAGGAGAGTTAAGGTTTAAACTGTGACTGTTTGAGGCTTTTGAGGATTTATCCAGATCCCTCACCTTTCAACAATGTAGCTTTCAAAGTGTGAATATAATTAACACTTCTCCAAAATAATTTTCTTGCTGTTGCCTAAATTATCATCCATTTGCCGCTTAAGTCTTAGACATGATTCCTTGATCTCCTAATTGTCTTATCCTTCATCCGGTTTTTCTTCACATCAAGGAGGAAGTAGTTCGTTTTCATAGACTACTCCTTGCTTGTCAGAGTGATATCTCATCAGCACTTCGTGATATATTTTCCTTGGTAAAATTGTTAAATTTACCCATCTTCCTTTTATTATATAGATCTATCGCCTGTTTTAATGTAACGAGGTATAAATGCACCTTTTTCTTACCTTTAAAAATATTTATCTAAGTACCTCACACTTTTTTTTAATCATGTGAGGCACCTGAATTCTAATAGATTAAGGTATAATCTCTTTGAAAATTAACATCATTTCATAGTTAGAGTAAGGTGATGTGTTTCATAATAAGCCCTTGAACAATCCAACACTGCTGGAAGTAGAACTCTGATACTACTTTGATATCCAGTTCTTTTAATATGTTCTTTTTTATTTGTTATTTTTTGTTTGTTTATAAACTAGAAAGTTTTAAATCGTTTTTCTTTGTTCCCTTTCTGATATTTCCTGGTAATATGCTTTGGCGTGTCTTTTTCAATTCAATTGAGAAATTTATGTCCTTTGGTACTGACAGTTTATATTATTATTTTAATTTACTTCATTCCAGTTTTAATAGGAATTTCTTTTAATTGGACATTGGCTCTCCTTGCCAATCTTATTTCATAGTGTTTTTTTTTTTTTTGAGGGGTTATTTTCTGTCTTCTTGTCTTTATTTTTCAGTTATATTTTTTGAGAGATCACCTCCATTTTTCTTCTAAGCCTTCTATTTTTTATTTATGCTATTAGTTTTATTTATATGAGCTCTTCCTTGTCCTCAGAATGTTATTTTTTTATATGTGTGGTTTTTGTTATTATCCAGATGCAACATTTTTGTTTATGTTTCTCTAGGAGAGTTGAACAGTGATTTTTAAAAAATTAGCTTTCCTTTCATTATTTGTTTTCTCCAAATTTCTTTGAATTATTTTTTTCCTGATTTTTTTCAAAACAGAGGTTTTGAGTTTTGATTCTTTCTTGTTTATTCATATTTAGCAATGAGGAACTAAGTAATAGATTATTTGTTCTATGTATAGATATAAGCCTTGTTTACTGGTGAGGGGAGCATGTGTACTTTGTTGGGTATCCTACAAGCTTTGATAAGTGAAAATCGTTCATATGGGACTTCCCAGCATCCACAAAGAGGAATAGTGTGCTATTTTTCCTTGAACATAAGAAAGATGTGAGTGCCAGTGTACCAAGTAGCCCCTGTGTTTTAGTCCTTCTTCACCAAAGTCTCCCTCTCATGCCTTGGACTGACCAGGGCCAGAAGCACCATCTGAGAAGGGTGGAGTATGGGGACATTCCTGATCCTGGACCTTGGACATATTCTCTGTTACTGAACTTTGGGAACACTTTCCTAACCCCATGCCTGCAAGTTTGACCAAATACCTGAAGAAATATGAGACTCAAGCCTATGGGGTCAACTCAGGGCCCCAGGGCTGACCCCAATTCCAGAAGGGCAGCCTGGTAAAGGAGTCACTCCTACTGACTAGCAAGATATTTTTTTATAGATTCATGTGATTTGGGCCACTGAAATGGTTGCAACATCCTGATATGGGCTCTCACTCATGACAGATATGGGGTCAGATCAGATCTCTAGTTTATCAAGGGTATATTACTAACCTATGAGCTAGAACCTGTCTCTGGGCCCGCATTTGGCTTGTTGCCTGTCTGTGTTCCCAGCACAGTGCTGCCTGTGTTCTACAGCCCCCAGTGATGGAGTGACAGTAGATCTTCTTTACATTATTCACACTTTGACAATGTCATCAACACCCCTGTAGAACCTCGCTACATGTCGTATGGTCTTCCAGTACCTGTCCCTATCTCCTCCTAAAACTTTTAAGAACTTTACTTTGCAATTCCTTTCCATAAATGTTTTCTCTTGCCCCTCTGTTATATAGTCAGATTATTTTCTCCTAGTTTGTTTTTCAGCCATGTTGAACAAAAGATGGACATATCTTCTGTTAACAGAACGGCTCTTCTTACTCTGCTCATGGGCTCCTTTCCTATCTTCCCGACAGTGGTGGTGTGAGAAGGCAGACATGTCTGCAATACCTTAAAAATTCAGTAATTACAGCCAAAAGAGTCTGAGAGATGATGTAGGTTAAGAGTGTATTGTTTTAGCTCTACGCCAAAAATCTAAAGTGGCAAATCTAACATCATCTTCTCAAACCCTTTGTTCAAAAAATTCATTGATAAATCAATGTACTGTACATGAGCTCATACATTTTGTAATATGTTTTAAAATAAAACAGATTTAATAGATGCAGCTCCATTAAAATACATTTGCCCAGACCCTGTGCACACTTTGGTGGTAGCACCTACAGCCAATAAATGACTCATATGAGGATGCAAAAACCTGACTTCCTTTCCTGAAGGGGAGGAAACTGTGATGACACTTACACTCTAGAACTTTCCTTGGGATAAGGCTGAGTTTAGATTGCTGCTAAAACTTCATTTCGCCTAACTTTCTCCCCTACTCTGTCCTGCTTCTCCTGAGAACATTCATCAATAAATCACTCGCATAAGAATCCTCATCCTATTTTTCTCAGAATCCGTCTCTACCTAAAACAAGGTCTGATTACTCCTTTATGTAGTCAACTAATCAATCCTGTTTTTATCTCTGCTCCATATGTTTGCCTTAAGATCTAGTGTCTTGAATTTGTGAGGCTTGCCGCAGTTCTCTGGCACATTTGGCCCACTGCTCGTTAGCTCTTCCCACCTTCTCTATCACTTGAAGCAAGTTCAGTTTTAGCTTCCTTCACTCTAAATAAGTCAGATATCAATCTATTTTGCATCTTCCAAAATTGGCTTAGCTTCTATCACCTCATTTTGTCTCTTCTCACATTGTCTTTGGTCTGCATGATTTTTAAAAATTATTCTACAGTAATTATAGTTCCATTTTGAAGGGAAAGGAGAAAACACATTTGTTCAATCTACACATTTAAGAAAAACCTTGAAAGTATTACAGACTAAAGAGCTGAATTTCCTGTATTGTCTTGGACATTAGTAATTAAACAGAGTCCTAAATTGTGAAGATGAAGGGGGCTCAGTGTCACCATAAGAGCATGGGGGGCAGGAGGAACATACTAGGATATTATGGATAAAAATGGAATTTTCTAAATTTTTATCTGGAAGTTTGTTACCCAAAATCTGACACTAGAATTGAAATTAACACAAGTGCAGCAAGTAAGATAAACCACTAACAAAATGACCAAATTTTAAACCACCAATTATTTTACCATTATGATTTCCAGCGACATAGTAACTGTCTCTGGAGTGGTTGTTTGACAGTCGAGCATGCAATAGAGAATTGGAATTGCAAACAGGAAATAAACAAGTCATCCTAAGAGACTAAAAGCCAATTCTGATGTAGTTAAAACTCAGACAAGACAAATGTCATCTGACCCTACCAAGTGGTACACTACAAAATATAAATTTAACACAAAAGAATAGGGAAATAGAGAAACTAAAAGATGTAAGAAATATATTTTAAAAAATATCAACATGGCAGTAATCACACTATATATTAAACACTTAAGTTTAATTTAAATTAATTAAAACTCAAAATAAATTGAATAAATTTTAATAAATGACTTAAAAAAATGAAAAAAAAATACTTCATCTTCTCATCAAACCAAACCAAATTATAAATATATGATGATGGATGTGTTAATTAACTCAATGAGAGAAATACTTTCACAGTATATATGTAAATAGAATCATCACATTGTATGCTTTAAATATCTTATAATTTTATTTACAAATTATATCTCAGTAAATCTGGAAAACAAACAGACCACGAACAAGAAGGCTATACAGGAAATCTGTGAGGCCAACTACAACCCACAGTAAGAGTACCTTGTTGCTTATATTCCAAGTTCTATGTGTTTTTCAGTCTCAGAGACCTTTAAATAACTGTTTCCTACTGGCTTATCTGCAGTATGTTTTCTTAATTTCCCTGGCAGACATTTTTTTTTTTTTAACATATTTAAACGTCGAAGTGGGGAAAGAGCAGGTATTAGCCCAATGATTAAGACTAACATGTGCTAACTATATGCTGTCTACAAGAAATACCTTTAGATTTGAAGACACAAATAGGCTGATAGTAATGGGTATGCCATGCAAACAGAAAACAAAAGATGGCTTGACTGGCTATAATACTATCAAGCAATATTGATTTTAAGACAAAATTTGTTACTAGAGGAAAAGATATTTATGATGATGGGTCAGTTTATTGAGAAGATATGTTATATATGTACCTGACAACAGATACCCAAAATACATAAAGCAGAAATATGAAAGACTGAAAGATGAAATAGATAATTCAATGGTAAATTTGAAACTTTAAAACCCCACATTTAATAATAGGTAGAACAATTAAATACAGAAAGAATATAAAAAACTTAACACCATAAACCATCTAGACCTATCAGACATTTATAGAATATTTTCCCAACAGTAGAATACACATTCTTCTCAAGTACACGTGGGGCATTCTCAAGCATAGACCATATGGTAGGCCATAAAACAAGTTTTAGTAAATTAAAAAGAATTGAAATCATACAAAATATGTTCTCTGACCATAGTGGAATTGAAGAAATCAATAACAGAAGAAAACTTGGGAAATGAACAAATATGTGGAAATTAAACACATTCCTAAATAACCAATGTGTCAAGGATGTAAGTAGAATTAAAAAATATGTTGGGGCGAATGAAAACAAAAAGTCCAGTATCTGAACCACCCGTGTGTCTTATTCTGTTGTGTATAGTTTTCTTTCAATTATTAAACATATTTTTCTTGCTGTTTTGAATATTGTTAATTATATGGCAAAGTTTCTATGTAAAGAAAAAGTGTAGATTTATGGTTATGTTATCTACTTTCAGAGAGTTTTGTTTTGTTTGTTTAAGTAAAGAAGGTGAGAGACCGAGGACCTCAGTTCAATCAGGAATTAAGCTGGTTTGGGGCTAAACTGCAGTTCTAGTAAGGCACAATTTATTTCACTTTTGCTTTTATTTAGAAATTAGCATCCTGGGCTTTTATTTGAGAGCCTGAATGGTATGTGTCTTTTCAACTCTGAAATTCTGTGGAAAATGTCTTCTTTCTTTAGAAGTTACTAGCCCATCTTTCCCAATGATGCTTCAAAATAAAATATCTTGAAGGAAAGACAGACTCCGTGCTTGAGATAGACCCCTTCTCACTAGCAAATCTATTTTACGAGCACTATGAAGAAGCAAAAGGTTTTATTCTGCCTTTTAGATGCTGTTAACATATACCCTAGTTCCATAGACTCCTCCACAGCTCTAACCTACCAAATGCCCCTTGGAGGAATCGGGCATTTAAGATCATTGGAATTTATAACACTTCATTCCATCACCATGTAACCCCTGAAGTACTGTTGGTTTCCTTCCCCCCACCCGCAAAAAAAGTCATTAAGTCTTTGTCCATGTACAGCAAATGTTCCCAAGAAGAAAATTGTTTCCTTTCTTAAGGTTTTTATTTATCCTAGTCTTTGCTTTCACAAATTTCTGATGTTTTTAAATATATAACTTTTTTTTCTTAGATTCTTTTCTAGTTTCAGCAGGAGTATTGTTCTTCCACAGCCTATGGGGAAGTGAGAATTGCATTTACTGTATGTTCTTGGAACAATTGCTTTCCAGCTTAAGATGTTTTAGAGAAAGAGAGAATGAGCGAGAGAGATGGGAAACTATGTGTCTCCCTCGCTCATTTCAAAACTGGTAAGGAAGCCTCTACTGATATCAGGAAACATTGAGCAGAGTTGAAAAATAAGGAAATAGACCATACAACTACCTGGATAAAGAGACTTCCAGATTGAAGGAACAGCGAGTGCAGATTCCTGAGTGTAAGTGGTCCTAGAATTTTGGAGGAACAGTCAGAGGAGATTGTGTCTTTAACAGAATGAGAAAAGGAGAAAAGAGTAAGATACATATAGTCAAGTATCACAATAATGATAATGAAGTTGATATTGGATAAGAGGAGTTGCCTCATAGATCTTGAGAATGCTAGAATCCTAAGGCTTTTTGAAATGTCTTCTCCAACCTGTCCATTTCATAGATGGTTAATATAGAGACAGAGGAGAAATGGACCTGCCAAACAGCATTTCCCATAGGTTTCCTTTACAAGCTATTTTGGACATGACTTATTCCACTTATAGAATCCCCAAAATCACCTACTCTATTTAATTTACTAAGGGGCCTCCTTAGATTATTCAGACACAAATTTATCTGGCAATCTAGCTACGAAACATATTTGCTTTTTGTACTTTAATTTTTAGCATAATGACCATTTTCAGCAAGAGTGAAACCATATCATGCGTACAGTCTAATGAGCACTGATAAATATTACATTCCCTTACAGTGAACAAATTCTTGCCCCCTGCTGTTCCCCTAATAGCTTACATTAGCAGGCCATGATTGCTTTGAGTTTCATTGCTCTTTATCAGAGAAATAGCTGTGGTAGTCTTTTTTCCCACACCCTGTATCCATTTATCACAGAAACCTGAGCTGTAAATATAAACCATTTCTATTACTAATGGCACAGTGTGTCTTATATTAACTGTCTTCCATTTTAGCAATTCATCTTAAAGTCTTTTACTCAGATCGTTGGTTATGCTGCTCTGTACTGTGTTGGCCACTACAATATACCGTTTACATGCTTTAATTCATCATTTAATTCTCATACCCGATCTGTGTTACACATTGTCACAGCAGTTTTGCAGGTGAAGAATGTAAGATCTTAGAGATTTTGTTTTGCTAGAAAATGGCCAAGGATTTTAATCTGTCTCCAAATCCCACCACACTCTTTCACTCCTCCATGTTGCCTTCCTCCTGCTCAGTTCTTGAGATTTTTCTACCCTTTGTGTTACTGAGATTTCTTTAGAATAGAAAAACTTGTGAAATTTATGAAATTAATATCCTTATATATGCAGAGGATTAATTTGATAAGTCATATTTTCCTAGAAAATATTCATTTTATCTAGGTGTTAACAATGAATTTGCATAATAGTATAATTTTTTTCCTTGTAATTTCTCTTGTCTCAGTACCATTTCTCTTTTGTCATTTTTTTCTGATATATCTTTCAGATGTTTTGCGTCTATCACTTTTTTTCTTGATTATGTTAACTCTGTAGTACTTTTGACACAAAAGACAAGCTTTTTTACTTATTTATTCTATTTACTTACATTTATTTATTGATTTCTTCTTTCATTTTTATTGTTTTTATTCCTGCCCTTTCTTTCTGTTTACTTTGCTCTTTTTTTTCCCAATGGATAATTTATTTGTCATTAAAATATATATAATCTATTTTTAAGGCTATTCATTGTTTTATTATTTCTGCTTCAGTTATATCTCACAGATTCTGATATAAGGTGTTTTTATTTTCATATTCTAATAAATATGTAATTTTGTACTATACGTCCTATAGATGAGTTATTTAACAGAATTTTAAATTCCCAAGTACCGTGTTGTTTATAAAAATTTATAAATCACTCCTAGTTTTACTGCATTATCATCAGAATAATTTTCAAATTATTCCAATGATATGGGCCTTATTATGATTTTTAGATGTTCATAATATATGATTAGCTTAAAAATTTACTTAAATAACCTTTAAAAGTTGTATTATAACTATTGTGCCATGTTTTAAACCTATATGCCAAATTCTATAACTATAGGATTATCTATCTTATAGCATATCCATGTGTATTCATAATATCTATGCTGTTTAGCTCGTCCATATATTCTTAATTAAATTTTGCCCTCTTGATTAATCAATTAAAATGAATACAAGTCTAATTCCATTTTGACACTATCTTTGTATATTCTATTATTGATTTATTGGTTTATTCTACCACTTTTATTGAATACTCACAATGTCTCAGATACTGTGCCAGAGTCTGAGAACATAACTATTAAAAAAAACAACACACAATTTCCCCTTTTATAGCACATAGTTTCATGTGACTCCTTGGCCTTTAATCTTATGGCAACTAGTAACTTCATTTTCTCATAAAAATCTGTCAATATGTATCAAACAAAAGTCTTCAGTCTAAAATTGATTACAGTCTCCATGGAATAGGACCACCGAATAATGGAAAAATATTCCTTCTTCCCTCCATACCTCAAGCCTGTCCCACAGAAAGCATGTGAGCAGTTTTGCATTATGTTAATTTTTTAAACAGTGTGGTTTCAAATGCTTTATAAACCAAAAATGGTGTTTGGATCATATTTTGAAAAAAATGTAAAGTGTTCAAAAAGTTTTTGATCTCTTTGCTATAATTTCTCTATTTATTGTGTTCTAATTTTATGAATTGTTATACTGTTACCACTAAAAGCAGAGATTTTATCCAAAACTCTCTGTAATGAGAAATGTTTAAATATGACAAAAAATAGGTGTGTCATTGTCATTGAATCATTGGATTATGTCCCAAGGTATAGTTTATTTTTTGGCATGCCGTTTGATGCCCTCATGACGTTCTTATTATATTTATTAAAGCATCATATTGGCTAAGTAAATTTAAAAAGAAAAATCTTAGAATATTTCTTTCATCTTTTAACGACATTAGCAATACTAGAAGATCTAGAGACATACTTTTCTAGAAAATTTGATGATTTCCATAATGAAAGTCCACAAGGAAATATCGATGCTGAGTACAATAACTATTCAGTTGATTGAACACAAGTCTCCATTTCAAGGCCTGTTTTGCCTTATGACATGGCACATGATATTAGAATAATTCATGATCAAAGAAGGGAGTTACTCAGATATCATTGGTAAAAATGGCTTTTTACTTTACATTATGAAACATTTTAAACAATTTTCTAAGAGTGTGTATGTATGTGTGTGGTGTTAAACTATTCCTACTTGAAATGTGTAACAAGTCATGCTACAAGTAGTCAGTGCATGGATTTATCATTTAAGCCTCTTCAATCTGCGTAAGTGCAGTCGTATAGCATGCCCAGATAATGTGTCTCTAATGATAATTTCCAACTATTATAATTGTTCTCTAAATTTCCATTTGGTGACAACCTTGGTAAGATAATTACACATCATCAATGTTCTAATGAACTACGAGACACTTAATGCCTGGACATGAAACAAAGTAGCTAAGAAACATGTGTCACAGGCAGTTTCTCTAGAACTAACATACAAAAATGTAGGCTTCATTAACAGTGTTCAGAAAGACAGATGAGTTCCTATCCTGCCTAACCCAGTGGTTAATTTATTGACTGACTTTAACAGTGACGTCCCTTTGGAGGATTTTTAATAGTTTCTAAGTTGCTTGCTGAGGTTTTAATAGACATTTGCCTCACTGAGCTCAATAAATAGAGTTCAGTTTGAAATCTTACAACCTAGAATGTAGGCAACTGACTGAATGAGGTTAGAAAGGATTTATATTTCCTCTAAATATACTTCTGAGCTGAATGAAGTTCAAGTAAAAAGGATTTCCAAAATATCTACATACTTTTTTGAAAACTTTCTCCTTTTTATGTTAAGACCTTTGGTGCTATAAAACAGAGAAAAATTGTGTCAGAGATGGAAAAATGACTAAGCAATTCCTTCCTGTTTGCTCCATAGTAGATCTTGGAAAGATGTGTAGAAATTCAAGGCTTAGACTATAACCATTCAGGTTCAGTCAAAGTGACAAATATTTCATTTCCTAGGTTCCAATTATTTGGAGCCAAAGGCATCATGGTTTATAAGGACACTGCATCATTCATGCAGTGCTACAGCTTACCTCTTTGGCCATTTATAAAGAGTGTTTTGGGCTGTAGTGTTAAAAACATAAAAAAATAATAATACCTAACATATATTGAATGCTTGCTCTGCTAGACACACTGTGGTGTTTTCATGAACATAAAGCTTACTGATTCCTCAGAAGAATCCTACAAGGCAGGTACAATTATTAACCATATTTTCATGAAAACTAGTTTAGGTACATTTTCCAAGATGATATAGCTAATAAATTTCAAATTTTAGAATTGACTCTACCTAGTTTATATTTATGACCAAAACTCTAAAATATTCAATTACTATGTGGAAACTTTTCTTTTCAGAAAAAAGTCTTTATTTGTTGGTTTTAGTTTGTTTTTTGTCTTTATTAAATACAGTCAATTTTGCTTAAAGTTATCAGACAACTTTCAATAGTAAATTCAATTTGTCCATATAAATGAGCATGAGAACCAAAAACCAAAGATCAAATTAAAATTTTCATTGACATAATTTAAATATGTTGTGTTTTTTTTAAATATACATTTCTGATCATGTTTTTCATTTTTATTATGTAATACATAAAATTAAGACTTCAGCAAATTAAAACAATTATAACTTTAATA
The DNA here is from genome assembly GCF_902729225.1 of Pteropus medius. Lineage (NCBI taxonomy): Eukaryota > Metazoa > Chordata > Mammalia > Chiroptera > Pteropodidae > Pteropus > Pteropus medius. The sequence goes on from NW_024340699.1 coordinate 5,734,553, forward strand.
AATATCTCTATAATTTTATAGTCTCAAATTTTATTTTTAATTTCCAGAAATTAAGATAATATAGCCATTTAGATATTATAGAATTTTATTGTTCCATTATGGAGAAAGAAACTATTAGTTATTATTTTAAAAAAACCAAATAAATGTATGCCAATGAAAGGGTTAAGTCTGTAGTGATTGGTCTACTAGCTTCTGAAAATAGAAAAAAAATGTGAATACCCTAAAACTTTTATGTTACCATCAATATTCTCTAGACTAACAGTTATAAATCAGACCTTTATTTAAATAGCAGCTTCTATGTGAGAATCAGGTTATAAAGATTGTAATTTTGATATTTATGATTATAACTGCCCTTTGAAATTTACACACATTGTTATTGAGTTTAAGGTTTCAGAAGAAAGTCTGCAGTTTGGTATATACCCTTGAACTTGAGGTTATTATTGTCTGACAATATGAATTATCACTTTTTAGGAAAGTACTTTGGATATCGTTTTGGTTCCATTGTACCCAGTTTCATTTTCTTTATGAGCTTTTTCCTGGAGATTTCTTCATAGTATAGCAGAGTGATCAAGAACACACAGTAACTAGAGACTTTGCAGCCCATTTCTTCAGAGCTTTCTCTAAAGAGCTGTCTGTATGTCTATTAGGCAAACCACCTAATCTAATGGGACTGTTGTGAAGAGTCAGTACCTTAATCCATGTAAACCAGTCATCCCAGCTCCTGCCATGCTGTATATTCAGTCATTATTAGGTATCATGGTAAGATGATGATGAGTATTGCTTCTTTTCTCCCTCATTCCCATACTTTGCCCACCAAAGATTCCCTAGTCTTCAAAATCTTAAAAGACATCTCCTCCACAAACCTATTTAAATAATATTTTTACAAATAACAAATAGTGTCACATGATTATGATGTAGGTGGCTTAAAGATATAAATTTATCTCCTCCTCTCAAGCTAATGGAGAAATATTCTTTGCCAGTACTCTGAATCTTCCTCTGAGAATAATTCTACAAAGAATTAGAATTGGTGGTCGTGTTCCAATTCTCCAGTCCTGGAAGTATAGACAAGGTCTTCTTCCTCTTTATTTCCCCAGAGAATCTAGCATGTGTAAAAGCAGAATGTGAGAAGAAAACAGGTGTTTAATCCTTTTCATTTTTTGTTAAATATTTTCAAATATATTACCTTTTATATTCTTTATAGCAACCCTGAAGATAGATATTATTATTCCCTTTTATATTAGTGGCTGAATAAAGAAGAAAGTGGGGCTCAAAGGAAGGAGGTAACCTGTTCAGAATCACGCAGCCAATAGCAATACCAAGGGTATTCCCTCTACATTACACCATTTAAAACAATGTTTGGAGCATGGAAGTTACTCATTAAATGATTATTGAACTAAAGTGGACAACTATTTAAAGGAAGTAATTATGCTATTATGATATCCCTAGACAAATACATATCCAGGTTTACAAAATTTCTGTGAAAATGAGAAAATACAGTAACGATAGTTGTGAAATACCTTCTTGAGTGCTTATACAAGGTTCACAAAGTAATAAAAAAACAAGTCAGGTTATCAGCCGTCAGTAATGTTAGTCTTTCGGCCTAACCTTTACCTCAGTTTTCAGAGCCAGCAATTCATGGCAACATTAATAAAATCATCTCTGGGCAGTTCTTACATGGTGTGTAAAGTTTGCTATGCAATGAAAATATTTTTTTTTTTTTTGAGTTCTTATCCTCAGACTTGTCCTCAGATCCTTTCCTTCTGTGCCATGTGGTAATGATATCACTAGGCAGGCTCTCCACACCGTGCAATCCTTGCATAATTTGTCACTTTCTTCTAAATGCTAATATGCATACACCCACTGCTGACATAAATCCTCTATATATCTCTCATTATATATCTCGCATTGTCTACTTGCACAACCGTGATTAATGCCCACATCATGTTTTATGATATGTTGTATAATTTTAGCAAAGAAGATACATTGGAAAAAGTTTCTTGTTCTCTAATATAAAATCATTCTACTCTCTAATACTTATCTTAGCCCTGTGGATTAAAATATCTTAAAAAATAATAACAATCATCACAAATGGACAGTATTGCAAATCATATGAAGTTTTTCCAAACAAAAGTGGAGGATTTTATCTCACACTCAGTTTCCAAGAATAAGTCTCTTAAAGTTGTAACTACAGCATGAGCTAGTGACCACATTTACCAATAACATGAAAATACTCATTCTTTCTTACCAAATGGTACACATAATCAGCTTTCCAAAGAACAATTATCTTTCATACTAATTGGCAGCTCGTATTTAACCTTTAATTAGCTGTGAATTTATAATGGCTCTAAATGGCCTTTTTCTTTTCTTGTAGAAGGTCATAGAAGCATTCTCTGTTATTTTCTCTGTTCTCTCACTCTCAGTCTCCCAAGATATTATAATAACTGTTTAAATGGAAAATAGAGGCTCTGCATCCTTAGCTTGTTGTCCTTGTGCGCACTGAGCTGACACATGCATGACAAACTTAAATTGTTGAAAGTCAGTAATCCCTTGTTACTTCTGGCTTCAAAGGGAAATTCAAATAGATTTTTCTTTTTCTTTTCTTTCTTTTTTTTTTTCATTTGTTTCTCTTGGCACAGTTTGATGTAATCATTTTTTTTTCCACTTGAAAGGTGTAAGACTGATTAGCATAGAGACTATGTCTTCTTTGAGGGTCATTCTGTTTTTGGTTTGGCAAAGATTACTACACTTGAAAGATACAGGACAGTATTTCCTTCTTCTGTGGTGAACACTTCAAATATTGAATAGTGTGTGCTACTTTCTTTTGGAGTGAATAATTTATCCTTTGATGTCCTGAGTCCTATAAAAAAGGAACTTTATGGTGATGAGTATACTATTTTTTTTTTATTTTGATAAAATATTTGTGAGTTGAAAAACACTTTGGCTCTTAGAAAAAAATCCACCAAAAATTCTCAAAGGAGGGAGATATTCTTCAACCTGCTTACCATAGTGACCCTGAAAGATAGAGCTTGCTAATATGATTGAAGACTTTCCGCCCCCCCCCGGATTGATGTTTTATACTGATTTAACTACTGTGTGATTGAGTAATTAAATGGAGGGAATTAGAAAGCATAGCTTAAATTTTTTTATAAGTCAAATCAACATAAAAAAGAAAACCCATAATGATAAAGAGTAGTGACTGTATTAATATTTTCCACCAGAGAGCCAACTCAGAATATAAAGTCCTGCTATTTACAAAGACAAGCTATCCTTCTAGTGGAATTTATAAATAGTTCTAAGATTTATAAATAGTTCTAAGATAGTCCTACAATTCTAATCTTCCTTTCTTTTCATTTCTTATCTACCCATTCAGTTCCAACTTACTTTTGTTACAAAGCCATCAGCTCTGTTCCCATAGAGTCATCAGCTCTAAGCTGTGGTATTGGACAAAGATCTAGGTAGCAAGCATGGGTGGTGTCCCTCTGTGTCCTCAACCATGGCACTTGAGGGCATATTGACCAGATTTCTCACTTCCAGCAACTAGATTTCCTTGCTAAAAGAATTTCTCTTGCTCCTGAAAGCTACTTTACTACCTGCAAAGTAAGCCACAAAATTTATAACAAACCAACAGTCTACGAGGAGCAGCCCTCAAACAATGACATATGGGAAATTGGGGTTTAAATACTCTAGATAGTCACCCCTTGGGTGGGAGAACCCCTGGGTCTGAGTTCTAGATTGGCTCCCAGATTATTCCAACAAGACAGAGCATCCTTTGTTTATTACTATGTTTGACTTGATTGCACATTTCTCAATTGTCTTCTTATCCTTGTTTTACCTCATTTAATTAGCTATAATTTCTTCACCTTCCAAATAAACCACTTGAATAAACCTTGTAGAATCCTTCCACAAGGTTTGCTCTTATAGAAACCCAAACCAAGTTGTTCTCATATTTACCTTTGTAATAATTTTTCTGTTAGGAGTGAGAGGCAGAGTTATGAACTGTTTATATACTACTTATAAGTTAAATACTAACTTAGAACTTTGTAACCATGGGCAAGCTACTTATTCTTTTTAAATCTCAGTTTCTGTTCTGCAAAATGATTGTCACATAATCATAGATCCATTTTAACAAGAATGCATGAGAATTAATGAGATCATATATAAGTGCCTAGGATGTTGTAAGCAAATTAGAGAAGCAAAAAGAATAAAAGAATAGAAAAAAAGAAGGTATCATAAGAGACTTATAGGACACCATGAAATGGACCAATATCTCATTATTGGAAACCTCAAAAAAGAAAAAAGAAAAATGGACAGAAAGTTTATTTGAAGATATAATGGCTGAAAAATTTCTTAACCTAGGGAAAGAAACAGACATCCAGATCCAGGAAGTCCAGAAAAGTACAAATAAGATAAATTCAAAGAGATCAATACTGAGACACATTAAAATTAAATTGTTAAAAGTTAAAGGCAAAGAGAATCTTGAAAGCGACAACAGGAAACAAATTGTAATACAAGGAAACCCCCATAAGAATAATAGCAGATTTTTCAGAAGAAACTTTGAAGGCCAGAAGGGAATGGAATATATTCAAAGTGCTGAAAGGAAAAACAAAACAAACAAACAAAAAAACAAATAAAAAATTTATCAGTAAAGAAAACTCTGCCTGACAAAGAAAACCATCAAATCACAAAGGAAGACAGGAAAAGAAGAAAGGAACAAAGGAATTACAAAACAGCCAGGAAAGAATTAACAAAAAGGGAATAATAAGTCCAGTCCTTTTAATAATTACTTTAAATAGAAGTGATCTAAATTCGCCAATCAACAGAAACAGAAGGGCTTAACGAATAAACTGCAGCAACAACAACAAAACAAGACAGAACTATACTCTGCCTGCAGGATACTCACTTCAGCTTTAAGTACTCACACAAACTAAAAGTTTGTGTGGAAAAAGATATTTCATGCAAGCGAAAATAAAAAGAAAACTGGGGTAGCTTTACTTATGTCAGACAAAATCGACTTAAAGACAAAGACTGTAATAAGAAGTAAAAAAAAAAAAAAAGGTTATTTTATAATGAGAAAGGGTCAATCCAATAAGAGGATATAACACTAAGACATTTTTTTCTGTACTCAACATAGGAGCACCTAATTACATAAAGCAGATTTTAACAGACCTAAAGGGAGAAATACACAACAATATAATAATAGTCAGGGACTGCAATACCCCATTTTAATCAATTAGTAGGTCATTCAGACAAAAAATTAATAAGAAAACATTGGACTTAAATAACACATTAGTCCAGAGACTCAACAGAGATTTACAGAACATTCCATCCAAAAGCAACAGAATATTTATTTTTTCTCAAGTGCACATGGAAAAATCTCCAGGATATATCATGTGTTAGGCTACAAAACAAGTCCTAATAAATTAAAGAAGATTAAAATTATATCAAACATCTCTTCTGAGCACAGTTGTATGAAACTAGAAATCAATTACAGGAAGAAAACTGGAAAATTCACAAATATGTGGAGATTAAACAACATCCTACTGAGCATCCCATAAGTCAAAGAAGAAATCAAAAGAGAAATTTTAAAAAAATCTTAAGATACATGAAAATGTAAACTCTACATTTCAAAACTTATGAGATACATCAAAAGCAGTTCTAAGTGACATTCATAGCAATGAATGCCTACGTTAAGAAATAAAATCTGGAATGTCAGTGAGAAAATGATAATCTTTTCTAGATGCTAGCATGTCAAAATCTAGGCATAATTGAGAGCACCATTAAGACAACATTCTAATTATTTTGAAAATTAATTTCAGGCATTATTACTAAGCTAGATGATCTATATGGCCCAAATGGTCTATAAATGTCTAATTCTCATTTTTTCACAAGTTCATCTTCAACAATGAATAAAAATGTTATATTTTTTTAAAAGAAAAACAAATTATTATATACCTCAAAGAACTAGAAAAAAGCTAAGCACAAAGTTAGTAGAAAGAAGAAAATAAAGATCAGAGTGGAAACATGAAATAGAAATGAAAAGGAAATTAGAAAAGATCACAAATCTTAAAAGCTGTTTGTTTAAAGATAAATAAAATAGACAAACTTTTATCTAGACTCACCAAGGGAAAAGAGAGAGGACTCAAGTAAATAAAATCAGAAATGAAAGAGGAGATGTTACAACAGAGACCAGAGAAATGCAAAGCATCATAAGAGACACTTGAGTACAATTATACACCAACAAATTGGGTGATTTAGAAGAAAGAATAAATTTTTACAAAGATACAATTTACTGAGACTAAATTGTGAAGAAATAGAAAATCTGAACAGACCAATTGCTAGTAAGGTGAGTGAATCAGTAATTAGAAACCTTGTAAAAAAACAGAAATCTAGAAACAGATAGCTTTACTAGTGAAATCTTCCAAACACCAATTCTTCTCGAACTCTTAAAAAAAAAATTGAAGAGGTAGAAACAATTCCAAACTCATTTTATGAAGCCAGCATAATCCTGATAAGAAAACTAAACAAGGATACTACACAATATGGAAAGTACGGGCCAATATCCTTGATGAATATAAATAACAATACTCAACAAAATATTAGCATACCAAATAAAACAGTGTATCAAAAGGATTGTACACCATGATCAAGTGAGATTTATTCCTGAGATGGAAGAATGGCATTCCACTTCTGAGTATATATTCAAAGTAAAAGAAATCACTATCTCAAAAAGATATCTGAAATAATCATTTGAGCATTATTTACAACAACCAAGACATGCAAATATCCTAAGCATTCATCAATAGATGAATGGATAAAAAATATAGTATATGTGTGTATAATATTTAGCCATTAAAAAAGAGGACATTCTGCCATTTGTGACAACATGGATGGAACTTGAAGACATTTTATTAAGTGAAATAAGTCAGAGAAAGGTGAACACTCTATGAACTCACTTATGTGGAATCTAAAAAAATGAACTCATATAAACAGACAACAGATTTGTAATTGCTAGAAGTGGGGTCTAGTGGGTGGGTGAAATGAGTAAAAATGGTCAAAAGGAACAATCCTCCAGTTATAAGATAAAGATGTTTCAAGGATGTAATGTACATCATGAATATTGTATTGTACATTTGAGAGTTGCTTATAGAGTAGATCTTTAAAATTCTCATTACAAAGAAAATGTAACTATGTGAGGTGATGGATATTAACTAAATTTATTACAGTAATCATTTTGCAGTATATACATATATTGTATCATTATGTTGTATATTTTAAAATAACACAATGATATATGTCAGCTATATCTTGATAAAACTGGGAAACAAATAGGATCTTTTCATGTGTTTTAAAAAGGTGTTCTTGATAAAAAGTAATAATTCCAAACTGATTAAAACAGAGTTTTAAACCAATTTTTTTTCTTGTTTATTTTTTTCTCTTTTTCTTTCTTTTCTTTTCTTTTTTTTTTATCTTTTACAACAGTTCTGGGTATGGTTCTTTAAACAATAATTCTTAATTATAGTAAGCCAGTACCTTAACTGAATGTTTATACTGATGAACAGGAACACAGATAGGAACATGTCCAGCACATACAGGTCTCATCCAGAGTCTATGAGTGTGATTATATCATTTGGTTTAAATGATACAGTCACAACATTCTATTGCTTAAAAATGTGAAGGGTCAAATAAAGAATAAAGAGAAAGCAAATTACTGATTTCCATGTGAAATATAATAGAATATGTATTTTAGAAAAAATATTTGGAATAGTTTAAAAACCAACATGCATCTGGAATTTTACTTGTAAAATTTTCCTGAGACACCAGACTCTTTCTTCTATCTTAATCAAGAAGATATTTTATACAACATTTTTTAGTCTCCATCACAGGAAAATGTTCTAGGTCTTTAAGATCAGGTGGAAAGATGGGACAGTTACCAAGAAAATAGGGAATGAACTCATGGGTACACCAGGGAGAAAATAGGATATTTAAAGAGATTTATTTTAACGAATTGGCTTATGAGATTGTGAGGGCTGGTAAGTCCAAAATCCACAGCCAATTCGGCAGGCTGGAAACTCTGGCAGAAATTGTTGCTACAACTTTCAGGTGGAATTCTTCTCATAAAGGCACCAATCCTACTGAATTTAGGGTTCACTCTAATCTAGTATAACCTCATCCTAACTTGATCACACCTGCAAAGACTGTATTTCAAATATATATTTTTCACACAGACGTGAATTTGTCAGGGGACACTACTCAACTAAATAGAATTATTTTGTCATTAGATTATTATTTGGCTTAAGACAAAAAAAAAAAAAAAAAAAAAGAATAAAAAAGAGCATAGAGTTTGACAGACACCTAAGCTAAAATTCCAGTACTGCCACTATCTAGCTATGTGACCTTTTATTTAATCACACTTAGTATATATTTTGCACTATGTAAAATCTGGACATAACACCTGTATTACTTTGTTATTATTGTATCAAATTCAATCAGTATATTAAGTACCTAGAACACAGCCAAGGGCATAGATCTATTTAGGTCATGGTAAATATTATTATTTATTAAAATTCGTTTGGAAAAAAAATTATATTAAAGAATATTATGGTATTCTTAAATTGTGATATTAAGATATATGTTTATATATATATATAATACATATATATGTTTATATATATATAATACATATATCTTAAAATATAAAGTTATTTATAATTTAAAAAGCAAATATATAGTAACATATATATTTTATCTTCCCTGGAGAAAAATAAGAAAAGTTCATATTCAGTTTGTGTAAATATCTAGCCACTTATTAAATATAGACATTTAAAATTGTCTGAGTGTATGTGGGTTCTGTGCATAAGGGGGAGTAGATATGAGGGAGAAGAGTATGGTGAGGAATATTCATTTATTAAGTTATGAGTGCTAATTATGTGCCATACTATTCATTGTATAATATTTGCAACAATCCAGTGAAATCGATATAATTATTGCAAATCCCAATAGGGAGAATGATAATGGGAAAAGGTAGCCACTTTCTTCCAGGACATTTTAAAAAAGAATATAAACCCAAAAGTTGATAGATAGATAGGTAGATAGGTAGGTAGGTAGGTAGGTAGGTAGATAGATAGATAGATAGATAGATAGATAGATAGATAGATAGATAGATAGATGATAGATAGATTATCTCAAGCTTCTAACCCTCAATACCCCAGAATGTGACTGCATTTGAAGATAAGGTTTTTAAAGAGGTAATTAAGTTAAAATGAAGTAATTAGGGTGAGCCCTAATCTAACATGAGTGACGACCAATTAAAAAGAAGACATCGTTAGCACACAGAGATGTACAGAGGGAAGAACACGTAAAAATACTGAAAGAAGAGCCATCTACAAGCCATGGTAAAAGATTTTGGAAGAAACCAATCCCGCCAACAACTTCATCTTGGGCTTCTACATTTCAGAACTGTGAGAAAATAAGTTTCTGTTGTTTAAGCCCCCTGGTCTGTGGTCCTTTAGTCACGGAAGTGACTGATAAGTGACCTTCAAGAATGAATGTCTATGCAAAGGGCAAAATTTATAAGGGTTCAAAAAGAAAACATCTCTCTAGATTAACTTAAGAATTAAGAGAATTTATAACTGATCAAAGTTAGTTAAATAATGGCAATTTCCAGTGTCAAAGCTACAGAGGTTCTTTTGCCACTGTATATAATTCACAGCTTTGAATCAATTTTCTGAAACCCAAGGATGACTAAGAAAAGGTAGTAAGCCATTTTACAATAGAAATTTAAAAAATAGTTATTTAATTTTCTTGTAATTAGGGTAATCTGTAGAGACTCTAGAACTGTACTGCTTGAATCAGAATCTAGATCTCCAGAACTGGATTAAAGCTTTTTACAAGACCTTGTGTTTTTTATATGTAACCAGACAAGTAGAAAAACCAATAAAATAAAGTTAGGGCCAAAGCTCATTTTCCTCACCAAGATAATTTTTAATATTTATTTTAAGAGTAATAGTGTTAACCATAATTATTTTCTTATAGTTTGTCAAAATAAAGGTAATACGATCTAGAGACTTGATAGATTTTTATTCTCCTCCACCCCCATGCAATTTCTTAAATCCAGAATAATTGTGTTTCTTTCTATTGCATTTTCCATGCATTTTTCATGATGCTTCAGTTTAATGTGGATTTATCTTTTGAAGACTAGTCTTATGCAGCTTATTACAGTTGTAAGCATAGCATATTTAAAATTATAATTTTATTTGTACAAATGTGTTTAGATTATACAGTTTATTAAAATTTAAAGTTATTTATAATTTAAAAAGCAAACATAACACATTTGCAGGAAAATTAGAAAGAAGAAATATGTAACCAATTGCTCTCAAAAAAGTATATTTAAATATTGCTGAACATCTAAGATGTCTAACAATGAATCTTAAGGGGCAGAAATTAATGTTCCTTGCCCCAATATTGAATAACATTTTTATTAATATGTTCGGGGAATTAACAAAAAGATACAACTTTCCCCCAAGATATATAACAAGCCAATTAAGAACTCTTTGTAAATATACTTCTTCTAATACAAATGACAGGCAAAAACACATTGATTAATTTATAACTATTTAGAAACAAAGCTTTGAGTAAATAAAAATGTCAGAAAACAGAACAATAAATTGTATTCAGTAACCGAACATTCATTAAATGTCTTCATAGTGTAGAAGATTTGGAGTAGGCTCCAGAGATATACCTCAGACACAAATTTTGCACTTGAGGAGCTTCTGGTCTAGTTAAGGAAATAAGACATGTACAGTCACACACACGCACACCACACTTTCTGATGAAGGAAGTGCAATAAAAAGAGGACCTGACGTAAAAGTATGGTTATTTATGTTATCAAAAGTATAGTACTGTTTGTGGTTGGATATACTTATTATAAATAATTTTTGTTTTTAAAAAAGTGGGAAGGGGAAAATAACTATGGTGTAAGAAACAGTGATCTAGTCATGTATGATCATGATAACTGTGAATCTCTTTTAAGTCTGTGTGTCTAAAACAGTGTGTTTATGTGTATGTGGTGGAGAGAGGGAAGCGACAGCCTCCAAATCTGAAATTTCCCAGCACTGAAATAATTCAAGAAATAATCCTCATTAATCCAGAGATGAAAAATAATGTGGATCATATCTGATTATTAATGCCAACTTTAGTCAAAAACAAAATCGTTTTTATTGATGAAGGCAGTGACTGATGGTTGTCTTTTGGAAATGAGAACTTTTTAATCACTCACTTATCGAAGAAACTTATTATGTAAATTGCATGCAGGCAAGGAAATGGATGTCTGTTTCGATATCTGACCAAGAATTTCCCTAAAACGGTATCTCTGGTATCACCATTATTAGTTTCACTGTAATGGAATTCTTATCTAATGTGACAAAAAAAGTAAAAATTGGTGTACATGAGAGAAAAAGATCAAAATTGCCATTTGTTATACAAGTCAGATAAAATTATGAGAATTAATTTGATTGTTCACTGTAATGCCTGATACAAAATTAATAACAGTAATAACACTAGATAACATATAAGGAAAATATATAGGCCTTAAATGAAGAAAACTCCAAGTATTATTAAAAGGTAAGAAAAGACCTGAATAAATAAAAATACTCGCTATTAATTGATAGACATACTCAGTATTCTAAAGACGATAATTCTTCCCAAATTACCTTATGAAGTAATGCAATTATAAATTTTCATTAATATTATTTTTCAGAATCTGATTGCCTATTTCAAAATATATCATATGTAAATGCTGGAAAAGAGTCAATAAGTTTTTTTTTTAATTAAAAGAGTAAGGAAGGTGACTGCATAAACCGACATTTTAAAAATATGATAAAGTAACTCCATAATTAACAGAATCAAATATTTGAGAAACAAATATAATTATAGGTAAGAATTTATTATGTTTGTAATTCCTTGATGAAAAACATCATATCTTGAGTGTTGAAAAAAGGTGCATTATTTGTCAAGGAGAAAAACTAGATTTTTTTTTTTCTTTATACTGTATTAATTTGTTAGGGTTGCCATACAAGTACCATATATCAGTGGTTTAAGCAACAGAAATGTGTTTTCTTTTCATAGTTCTGGAGGCTAGAAGTCCAAAATCAAGGTCTCAGAAAGGTTGCTTTCTTTTGAGACCTCTCTTCTTGGCTTGTAGGTGACTGTCTTATTCCACTGTCTTCACATGGTCTTCTTATAAGGACATCAGGCACGCTGGGTTAAGACCCACTCATATGACCTCATTTTAACTAAATTACATTCTTTAGGTCTTATTTCCAAATACAGACACATTCTGAGGTACTGGCCATAAAGGCCTCAACATATGAATAAGGTGTGGGGGGCACAAATTTGGGCCATACCAATATTATGAAGCAATAAAAGTCAATAAATAGAAAATCAAGATGAAGAGTCAAATATTTTAAAAATCAGTATAAAATTATTAATATTATTAAATATTAATCCAAACTCTAAATATTAAAAAACCTTCATAAATATAAATTCAAAGTCAAAAAAACATTAAAAAAATATTTAAATATATAAATACATAAAAATTTGAATTTCTGGACACCAAACCAATACCATAACAAAGCAAAACTGATAAAAATACTTGCATATGTTTTGTTATTTTCACCTAAGAGTGACTTAAGAAAATTTCAGAGACATATCATAATTGAAGAAGAAAATATTGAACAAAAGGGTATAAAGAGTGTTTAGAAGTAAAAAAAAAATGACAAACATGGGTAAATTCTTTAGCTTCACTAGTAACAAAAAATAAAATTTGGATTAAGCATCAGATAGACACATGTATAAAATATACCATATATTATGTAGCCTGCTCCTCTAGAGGTATACAAGTCTATATATTAATAATGTTTTTTAGTTATAGAATTAACGCATTATTATAATTTATTATATGCTTTTATGTACTTTCCAAAATAACTACAGTGAATTTTACAATAGAAAAATGATGTTATCTTAATATTTGGAAATTGAGAATGGGATCGATTACTCAAAACTAAGAAGATTTGGGAATTCTTTATGGAGGTTGTGGCATTTGCCTTTTAGTTGAGTGAAATTTGCAGAGATGTAGTAGCAGGACATTTGAGACAAAAATAAGCAGAGTTTTGGAGAGACATAGTCCTGAGCATAACACATAAACAGTTTAGAAGGGCCCAATCAGACTAGCTGGTTGGATAAGATTATGGAAATTCTTGAAAGTATAGAACAGATCGAGATACAGAAGGTTCAGGGAAGCAGGTTACAGTAAAAGCCTGGTGCAGCAGTTCCATTGAAAGGAGTGGGGGCAATGGAATTGGAGAAGAGTAATAAGTTTGCAGGGATTTTAGTGCGAATGGTATAGATGTAGAACAAAGGTTGAAGCAGGAGTCCAAGGTAACAGAAATTTCAGGAACAGAGAAAAAGAAAATGTAGATGTAAGGAATAAGAATCAGTAGCATCCATTGACCAACTACTCCACACTGAGGGCTGTGATGCATACCCTAATACACCACTCTAAAGCCTTTTTTTTTTTTTTTTCCGTTTTGTACAAATGCCCAGAGTCAGAGCTAGTAACTAGAAGACAGTGTTCAAAGCCATATCTTTTCTTTTTTATTCCATCATATATAATTGACACATTTTGTGATTTAGAGATAAAATAATCTGAAATAATTTTGACTTATTTCAGTCTGAATATGTTATTTGCCTTTCTGCATTTTTATGCATGTCACTTCAAAATTATATTTTAAAATGCAGAGATTGAAGTTCAAGGGCATTACTGAAATTTCAGATACTTTAAACCATCCAGTTCTTAACTGTGTCCTTGCAATATAGATCATCTGGCCTGTTTTTGTCTGTTCCTTTCCACATGATAAATGTGGAGCAGAATGCTAACATCTTTAGTCAAGGTCTTGCTTTAAAAATGTATATAGGAAGTAGCTGATAGAAGCTTTTGATGAGGCCGAAAAATAAAATTGACAGCAGATACAATGTACTATACAATACTAATTATATCAAATGGGTGCCTTATTAACCTTGCTGTTTTCTCTTTGAATTACCTTAGGTTCATAAAAGAAGAATTATATACATGTAATATTTATTATATGTGAAAATGATCTAGAACATTTTCTGACACTGCTTTTTTTCTCACACAATTGGAGAACTATAATATAAAAGCCAGTGGGTTTTTTAAACAGACTCAATTGTTTTCATTCCCTTTGATTTAAAAAAGAGGCACACAACATAAAATTATGTTTCAGTAATACTATAATTGCCCATTATAAAGAATTGCAACAAAACCACAACACAAAAGCAAAGTCCACTTTAGAAATCAGAATATATACTTGAAGGATGCATTTTCACTCTAAAGTTGATTAGTATCACATGAATGGAGGTAAAAAACACTTCTGGGAGACCTTATTTCTAGTGCTTTTTTCATATGATAATGTCTCTAAGTCTTTATTATTAATTTTTTGCAAAGGACACTGGACAATACAATTCTTACAGTAGAGAAAACCATGTTTAATACATTATGAATCATATTGACAGTTGTAATAATTTTTAATAAATTACCCAGCCAGACTTTTCCTTTTTTTTTGTAATTCAACTAGTATGTGCAAATAGTTGAATAAATCTTGATCTAGAAGTTAACCAGCATTTTTCATGAATTTATCTCACATCCTTCCTGATATGTACGCTTTGGTCCTTGCAAATGAAAAACAAGCAAACAAACAAACAAAACCCTGGCCCTTATTTGGGATCTTTTCTTTAAAATGGAGTTTTAAGAAATTATTTGTAATAAGTTTTTGTTGCAGGAATTTAAAAATTATGTAACTGAATGTAATCAGGTGCTAAGGCTGTGGATGTTGGTTTGTAAAGTCCTTTTAGTTTTAGGCTCTCCAATTTAAAGGTATAAAACAGAACAAAGTTAAACTCAGAAGACATTAACTTGGAATAATTTTAAAATTTAAATTTTTTCATCTTATTCTCTATAAGAAACAAATTTATGTGATCTTGGAAAGGCATTTGAAATCAGCTTTATCTAGGTTCACAACCCAGTCTCCATCAGTTATTTGCTGTATCAAGTTTCCCTTTTAATTGATTCCTCACCTTTAATTTCCTTATTTGTAAATATTGTTAATAATGTCCACCTTGCAGGGTTGTGGCAAGGATTAAATGAGATGATATGTGTAAAAATATAGCATTTATAAACGCCCATTAATTTTTTGTTGCACTTATCAATTTGATGATGGATAACACAGAAAGCAACACTATGGAAGAATTTATGGTTCATGTGATCTATGAATTTTCTCTTCATGTAACTTTAGCTATACTATGTATACTGTGATTTGCAGGTCTATTTTCACTGTTTTGGGTTTCCTTCTGCACTGGCTATTCTCCTTAACTTGTAACCTGAACATCAGGTCAAAATCAAGCTGTGTTAAAGACATTTTTATTTTGGTTTTGATTTGTATGCAGTGTGACTATGATAAGTTCTCCCTCCCCTTGAATATTTAG
The DNA here is from genome assembly GCF_902729225.1 of Pteropus medius. Classification (NCBI taxonomy): domain Eukaryota; kingdom Metazoa; phylum Chordata; class Mammalia; order Chiroptera; family Pteropodidae; genus Pteropus; species Pteropus medius. Next base: position 5,750,108 of record NW_024340699.1, read on the forward strand.
AATTTTCTGTGGACAGTAGAAATTCCATTGACATTCTTAAAATCTCATCAACTATGACTAAAAAGCCCCACAGAGTACCCTCCGACGTGAAAGTTGGTTGCTCTGTGCATCACAAAAGCAAATTAGATATAAAGATAAATGATATAAAGGGTAAAACGTTGCTTTAAAATAATGATACTTCATGACATAAGTTGTATATGGAATTTAAAACTGAAATTTCTATTAGCGTATTTTCTCATAATCAGTTGCAAATCACTTGGCTTACGTTTGAGAGAATCATTTTAATAGATTACCTGCAAATTATCAAATGAATGTGACTATCAGCCCAGGGGAGGCACAGCTTCTCTTTGTATTTGTGATATTGCAATCTCTTGTGCAGTAGTACTTAGCCTTGAAATTTCTTTCTCCTTTGGTACTCATTCACCCACCAATCCTATAGCCATTTTACTTTCATACTTCTTTACCACTGTTGCTTCTTGATATTGAATATTGGAGATGTGCTATTGGGCTTCTACAATCTTAGAAAATGAGTTTCTTGAAATGTTATTTCCAAAAATATTTCCAAAGTCCAGGCATTTAAAGAATAAATATTAATTAAGTTGCTTAAAGCATCTAGGCAAAGCCAATAAAGATATATAAGTAAATTACAATCAACATTAGTATAACCTAAAAGTTTAGCAAACTTTATATCTAATTAATATTTAATATGTTCATATTTCCTATAATATTTGACTCATACATAGGGGAGTTTTAGACAAGTATATGTTTCCCTTCTTTTAGCTCCAATAATTTTAGGCTTTACCATGTGACTTTCTCTGGCCAATAATGTGAGTAAATGTGAGTGGAAGTGACACATACCACTTCTGAACAGCCACTTTGAGTCAGTCCGTGGATCGATCACTTCTGTTTTCCCTCTACACATAATGATTTCCTTAGTAAGAAATCTACTTTAAGTCTTGGTCCCAGAATAAATAAGATATGGGACAAACTTGTAGCCACTCTGCAGAGACTGGCCTCCAGCCAATACACAGTTATTTTCAAATACCTGGAAAACAAAGTATATTCTACATCTAATAGGTAAGAACATTCATATTCTCTTTATTTCTTATGTACATATGTTAGACATCCATCATATGCTATCTCAAAAGCTACCATCTCCACCAAACCTCATTGATTTTCCTGGGTAATTGATCTTTCCTTATTCTAAATATTCATACCACTTCATGCGTATGTTTCTAATGTCCTTAAGAAGTTTATCTCATTGATTTTTATTCACGTCACTGACTAAATGAGTAGTCTGTGCCTCACTGTATAGCTTAGCACAGTGCTTTACATGGAATAATTGCTCAGTAAATAATTGTGAAAAAAGATCAAAACTCTTGATGAGGAGATCCAAATGTGTGCATTCTACGTACTTAATAACCACAAATATAAATTTTTAGGAGTTTAAAATGTCTCCATAATGCTCTATTAGTTGAGTCGATTACAAAAAATAATGCAAGATGATCAGACTGTCTCCATTTTTTTAAAATACGCTATTCATTTTGTGTTTGTATTCTGGTAAAAAAATATCAGTCTCTTCTAAAGCTGATAGTGATCTGGGAAGGTAATTGTCAACACAAATTTGAGCAAACAAATTTGGAAGAAAGAAGAGTGAAAATGGGAGCTTCAAAAATAAATTTAAAAACTGAGGAACTTCTGATGTTTAGTATATAAAGTTAACACTGGTTATGAGGGGAGGAGGGATGAGAGAGTGGGATGAAGGGAAGAGGAGGGAAAGGAAGAAGACTGAAGGGCAAGGATGGGATAACTAGTCCTAAAGCCAAAGGTAGATGATCTATTAAAATAAGAATAAAATAAGAACGTATTTATAGAATGAATTAATCAAAAAATATGGAATTGTTCAATAGGTGAAGAAAGCGTATAATGAAAACATTGCTTTTAATATTAATGGACATCCAAAGGGCTCTTCAAAGATGCCTTCCATTATGTATTTGTTGGTTTTCTACAAGAATATTATTACAAGGCTTTATTCCACAAGAAAATGAGCATTTCACAAAAATATTATCAGATAGATGTAAAAAAATAATCATTAGATAGTGATCACTTATATAGCTACATACTCTGTGAGCAATGTCTCATTTAGTATCCACAATAGTCCTTTTGTGATGTTATTTGTTTTCATTCATAGGAGAGCACACTTGGACATATTTATTTTTAAATATGTATTTAAAAGTTTTTATTTAGCATAATTTATGTGCCAGAAGCACTCCTGAGTAAACTAGACAAGGTCCCTGCCCTCAAGTAGCTAGCAGAATTATGAGAGAGGCAGAAAACAAAGATACAAAGAAATGGATAATTAACAACTTGTGGTCTTGGAGGCATGTGGGGTAGGGAATCTAGATAGGTCGGCAGAGAGGCCATCTAAGGTAAGATCTGAAGCAACGAAAGGAGCAGAGTCAGGGAAATAATGAGCAGAGTCTCTGAGACAAGGGGAAAAAAAAATAATATGTTCGAAGAATTGAGAGAAAATCAGCATGGCTAGAACAGAGTATGAGTTGAAGAGAATGCCATGAGATAGAGATAAAGATAGAGGCTAGTGGAGTTATGGTTTTCTAAAGCACACATGAAGAGTTTATTTTTTATTTATGGTGCATTGGGAAAAAAGTCATTAAAAGTGAGTTACCAGATAAAATGCAGGATACCAGTTAAATCTGAATTTCATATAGTCAATGAATACTTTTTCGTATAAGTATGCTCCAGATATTTCATGGGGCATAATTATTACTAAAATAAATATTCATTGTTTATCTAAAATTCAAATTTAGCTAGATGTCCTGTATTTTTATTTGCTAAATCTGGCAATCCTACACTAAAGCTTTTGAGCGAAAGAGCAACGTCATCAGATTTATGCTTGGAAAGGTGAAGAAATATTCCTGAGGTCACATACTAATAAATGTCAGAGTCAAGATTTGACCCAGATCATTGGCTTCAGAAAACTTTCAAATAATATGATACTAATTACTCCGTTATACTGTTGTCTATAAATATTTTCTAGGATGTAGATGATATTGTGCTTATGGAGGGAGAGCTTCCCAGGAAATCAAACAGCAGTGCTTAATTCGTGATAATATATTGAGCTGTATACTTATAATTTTTGTACTTTTTTGTATGTCCATGTCAATTAAAAAAGATCTAAAAATCTCACCTTGAAAGCAAGGCATATAGAACACATGCTCTCCTAATATCCCATTATTTTAACAACAAAAACAACAAGGTATCAGAAGGCACAAATACACATGAAAACAAAGAAAATACAAAAATAAAATTGTGGAAATCAGAGCAGTAAGTCACTTAGCAGAAACCTAAAATGGAGAGCTCAGCAGCAAGCAGATTATTAGTTCAAAACAAAACAAAACAAAAAAGCTTTAAGAATGTTTATTCCCTGATGAGGGATACAGATAAGACAGAAATTGGGGACAGCAGTTTGAGAATTTCACAGGCAGACTGCTGTCTTCTACCTGGTCCCTTTGGAAGATTTTAAAATGCTAAATCACAGGAACACTAAGTAGTAGGCACAGGTGAGGGCATGCTGGCATGCATGACTAAAAAATCTCATAAATACATTAAAAACAAATACATGGTGGCTGAAAGAAACTGGACTTTGAGTGGTAAAAACACAATAAAATATACAGATGTCAAATGATAATGTACACCTGAAAATTATATAATTGTATGAACCAATGTTACCCCAATAAACTTAATTAAAACAAATAAAAATAAATAAAAATAAAAATGAAGAAATAAAAAAAAACAAAAGACAAAAGGGGAAAAAATGTATTTGCTACTCAGAATGCAAAGAATTATTTTCAGTGTATTTTAAAAATTTCAATAGCCCAATATTAGATAACATTTAATATTGTTGTGGGTATCGAAAGCAAGCATTTATAGATTGCTGGTGGGACTATCAATCTCTATGTCTTCTATAAATGACAGATATACATCAAAATTATAATGACATATATTTAGACTTGCCAATTATACTCGAATTTATGAGAAATCACTTATGCATGAAAATATATTTATTGAAGCTCTTTTCTTGGTAAAAATTGGAAACAAAGATTCACAAAAATCTGGTTACATAAATAATGGTATATCCATACAACAGAATGATATATAACCATAAAGAAGATTAGGGAGACTTTATGGGTATTGATATGGAATAATCTACCATATATAATTCTAAAAAAAAAAAAAAAACCAAAATGCAAAAATACCCAAAGGCATCATGACATATATATGACATATATGTTTTAAATATCTGTGTAGATTTATATGTGTAGATGTAAAAGATAAAAAACTGCCAGTGTATTCAAATAACTGATAAAGCTAGATGCTTGAAGCAGGAAAACTGGTTGGCCGGTGCCAAGTTTGGAGAGAGATTGTCATTATAGTGGTCATCTTTTATCCGCGGTTCCACTTTCCTCAGTTCGTTACCTGAGGTCAATCATGGTCCAAAAATATTAAATAAAAAATTCCAGGAATAAAATTTATAAGTTTTAAATCACACTCCATTCTGACTAGCGTGGTGAATTCTCGCGAGTCCCTGGATGTGAATTAGCCCATCGTCCTGAGTCCCCACGCTGCCTACGCTTCCCACGCATTGGTCAGTAGCCATCTTGTTATCAGATCAGCTATTGCGGTATTGGGGCACTTGTGTTCAAGTCATCCTTAGTTTACTTAATAATCACTCCAAAGAGCAAGAGTACTCATGCTGGAAATTCAGATGTGCCAAAGAAAAGCCATAAATTCTTTCTTTAAGTGAAAAGGCGAAAGTTCTCTACTTAATAAGGAAAGAAAAAAAAAAATCGTATGCTGAGGTAAGAATGAATCTTCTATCCATGAAATTGTGAGGAAGAAAAAAGAAATCTGTGCTAGTTTTGCTGTTGCACCCCAGACTGCCATAGTTATGGTCACTGTATGTGAGATGTGCTTAGTTAAGGTGAAAAAGACATTAAATGTTTTGTGGAAAGCGTGATATCATTATGGCTCAATGATACTCCTCATATATCATCAGAAGGTCAATAGTAGCCTAACACTATGTCATACTCTACAACATTTATCTTCATCTCATCACGTAGACATTGAAGCATCACATCGCAAGAAGAAGAGTGAGTACAGTACTCTCTCTCAAAATGAATTATTTTGAGAGAGAGACCACATTCACATAACTTTTGTTATATGTATTGTTATAATCGTTCTATTTTATCATTAGTTGCTAATCTCTTAATGAGCCTAATTTATAGATTTAACTTTTTCTTAGGTCCATATGTATAGGAAAAAAGCGTAATATATATAGGGTTACTATTATCAGTGGTTTCAGGCACCCACTGGGGGACTTGGAATGTATCCCCCATGGTTAAGGGGGACTCCTGTATATACACTTTTATACTTTTTAAATTTGGAGCCACCTGTCAGTATTCTCTATTCAAAGAAATGAGAGTTTTAAATAATACCTTAAAAACCAGCCTCAGTAAAAATAATCACAGAATCATCACTTTGTGCCCTAGTTTTCCTTTATGAATTTACATAGAAATCCTAAAGAATTTGAGAATGTTGTGGAAATGTTGCCAGCTCTTCTGATGTTCCCAAGGTCTGTAGAGAAGACACACGCACACACACACAAATGCATGCACACGCACATGCACGCATGCACACACACACATTGTAAAAACCCATTTTCTAAATGACATAATTCAAGATGTGGATTAAAATAAGTATAGTTTGGATTCACATTTTAGGGAAATAAGGTCATGCCAGAGAAGTGCTTCTTCTTTGGAATCAGAAAATTCTGTGTTGGAATCCAAACCTTTTTTTTTTTTTTTTTTTAGTCACTTACCTCTCAGATCTTCAGTTTCTTTATCTGTAAAATAAAATTCCTCCCTTGTAGAGTGTCCACGATAAAATATCTAACCAAGCACTCATCATAAGCACTTCATAAATGAAACATTTTATTATGTATTTTGGTAAGGCTTTTTTTTCTCCCTTTTGCTAGTATATAACAGTACCCACTGAGCAAATAGTAGACTTGGAATTGAAAGCCTATGAGATATAGCCCGATTTACTTTTTCTAAAAATATTCCAAAATATCTCCAAAGTTTTGGGTTATCAGAAATAAATATTTAACATATTCACTATGACTTGGGGAGTGACAGATGAACATATTGAGCACAATTTTCAATGAAAAATATTTTTCCAGATCTCTCTGGGAATATACTCCTGGATAACTTTACTTAAAAGGGCAGAATCAGGCTGGCTTTGTTAAATTTGCAAGTAGGAAAGTTTTATCTTTTTGATATTTTCCCACTTTCACTTTTATATTCTGAAAATCTCTACCTCTCTTCAAAAAATTCCCTTCTGAACAATAGGTCAAACATTTACAGGTGGCTGGTTTTGTTTTCTGGGTTTGTAGTCTGAATGTTATGAACTTGAGTAGAGCTCATTAAAGCTTCCTTTCTGCCTTTCATTGTAAAAAGCCCAAGTGACAGCACTTGAAAAACAGCCTTTGGCTAAATATTATTGAAATCCAAAGGCCAGTAAGTGAAGAATCATTTGCTGGTCAAATCTATATTAATCTAACTTGTTATATTGTCTTAACAACATTCTCTTGGGTGTTTTTTTTCTACTAGTGAAAGATTCATTTCAATAAACCAAACATACTCTACTTAGATTAGTGTACTTATGCTGGGCCAATTTCATAATTGTTCTAAAGAAAATAATCTTTCAGTAGTCCATCTTGGCCAGAGAGTTGTTTATCAAGCAGAGTAGTGGAATCTATTTAACTCTATTACTTGATTTGAAAAATCATAGCCATTCCATTAATTAACATTGACTTGGTAATAGAAGTGGCAGTGATTTAATATGGGTCAAAATCTCATTTTTTACTAATAAATCATAGTAAAATCTCCAAATTGCAGGAAACTATCTAAATTCTACTTTAATTAAGACTCTTATTATTTGTTACAACCAAAATCCAATGACAGCCAAAGAGTTCTTTTGAATCCAGTGATCTTTATTGAAAATCATTGGCAATAATCATGGAGTCAGTGCTATGGACTGCCTTGGGTTAGTGAAGCGTGAGACATTTTGTTTCCCACATACTCCTACAACTTGTTCATTTCAACAGATTTAGCCTTTTTCTCATGTTTTATGTTCCTGCTTAAATCATACCTCTCTGAACTTCGAGATTCCACTTACAAGTGCCTCTTCCCCTCGTGTTCTCTTAACACCCTGATATTTTTCTCTCTCTCACTACAGGAACAATTAAATTCAATTTATGTAATTATTTAAATCTGTCTCCTGGCCTTTAATCAATCTGAAGGGATAACTGAGTCAGGATTTTGTCCTGAATTTTCTCATAAAATATTTTCGTGTGAAGCTGATGCAATTTTGGAACCAAAGCCATTCAAATGAGTTCTTTAAAAAATATAGCAAATTAAAAATTGTTCTTTTTTTTTTTTTGGTGTCAGTTACACTGAAGAGGAGAGATATTTTCTGGGCCTATTCTCATCTTAGTTCACATGGGAACTCAGTTTTCAAGGTCAAAAAGAAAGGATACCTAATATATGTCTTCCTAACCTCTTCTTACCACACTGATGATATCTACTTCTCTCAAGATCCTGTGATTTCTTCTTTTCTTCAGGGGAGCTTGAAATGTTGTGTCCTTCTACTCAGTCCTGTGATCCAATATGATCACACCTTAAAGCTGAATTGCATTAAGAGCTTATGAAATAACTCAATTTTAGATTGGAACAGAGCTCTCCATAATTCCACATGACTATTCATATATTCATTTATCCATCCTTCCATCCATCCATCCATCCATCCATCCATCCATCCATCCATCCATCCATGCATCCATTTATTCGTACATCTATGTGTCTATCCATTTGTTCATTCACTGAATGAAGATTTGAAAATAATGTATTATGTATCTAAACAATATAATAAGTGGCCATAATAATGATGAAAATTAGTAGATAAATAAAATGTGCAAAAATAAAGTAAAGTAGAGTGTTATGGTGTTATAGTAGAAGTCTAGACTATGTATGGCTTACTCAAGAGGCATAGTTATGTCTACATGGAAGATCAGCAAGTGTCATGGGCTAAACTATGGGTAGTTTAGTTCAACAAGAAGAGAATGGCATTCTAGGAAGAGAAAAGAGTGTGGGCAAAGTAAATAAATTACTCAAAGAATCCCAAATTTAGATAGAGCTCAAATTAAAGTGAAGATTAAATAAGAAGTAGGAGAGAAGATTAGAAGACAGTAATCATGATGATCATAATAATAGTCATCAGAATATAATAATTTGATTAGTAAATTGATTTGAAATTAGTAAGTAATTAGTAAGTAAGTGTCCATCCTATAGACCGTGGATAGTCATGGAAGGTTTTAAGTAGCTTTGCACTGCAGAACTATAGATTTGGAAGAAGTATGGTAAATCATTGAAAAATTGGAAGACTTGAAAAGCAAAAAAACAAATAAAGAGGTTACCACTGCAATTAAATTGACAGGTGACCTGGATGGCTTAGAGATGGAGCAGAAGATGCAGATGCCTGAGATTTGAAGTAAATTGAATTGATAGGATGCGGCTAGATCTCCTATGTCCCTCTTGATCAATATAGAACCTGGTTGTGCCACTCATTAAGATAAAGAATATAGAAGGAGGAATTCTTTCGAGGAAACAACATATTGAGTTTAATTTTGAGCATGTTGCATTTAAGATGTTTCTGGAGACATTTATTTCAAACTCCCGGGCCCTGCAGGAAACTTTTTTTCGGTATTCTAATAGGTTGTGCATATCCAGGATGTCTGCCATATCATGCCTGTCTCTTTGTGTTGCCTTGCTAATTAACTCTTTACCCCACGTATCTTAGCAGCTTGGCTCTGCTCAGAGAGGTCCCTTTGTCAGCAGTGTTGTCTTACAGGCATTTCTCCATCAAGCATGTAAAACGTCATAGACTAGAACGTGACATAAAAAGCAACATGTTTTTGAACACTTTCCCGAGCGATTTCTCCAAAGGAGCCACACAGTATTGGGCTTCGAAGAGGGACATGTCGTAATGAAAGTGGTTATTTTAGAAGGAAATCTCTGCCAGTAGGACTGGAATAGATTGATGCAGAGAGAGTCTGAAACTGAGAAGTCTCTTGAAGTAATCTAGGCATGAAGTAGTTCATGGATTAGAGGTGGCTGGAATTGAAGAAACGGAATAAACTCAGAGGTATATAAGGAAGAAACAGTGGTGCATGTTGATAAAATGGATACAAAGAAGAAAGACATAGAACTTTCTATGACTTTAATAATTTATAACATTTCCAAATGATAGAATCATTATACATTGTTGGAATGTTTCTTGATCAGATTTCCTGTTACAGTATTGCGTGTTCACGTTTGCACTTGTGTGTGTTTACATGTGTGTTTGTCAGCTGTAGCTGGCGTGCATGTAAACTTTAAAAGAAAAAGCAAGGTAATATTCATTTGTGTATTTTAAAATCTGAGTAAATGAGCTCATCTTTCATTTTGTTCTTTTTCAGTCTTCAGGGACATGTTTTTATAATAAAAATTTTGAAAAGGCCTCAGCACTTCTGTTGGGTATAATTTGGTATAAGAGAGTAAATTGCCTGCTCCTCAGGTTTCATATGCTCTCTGTATTTATCAAAACAGATATCAGGATCTTGTTTATTATTCCAACCTGCATCTTTGTGTCCCTAGTGTATCCTCCCTGTCTTCAGCTGGCAGACAGGAACAGATTGAAAGAAACTCACTTTGGCAGACCACAATGTTACATTTCAGTGATTTCCATGGTACTCTAATAAACAACTGCACAAGGCAATGATCCTTATGTGGATGTCACTAGGAGGCTCTGTTCAAAACATTTTTAAGGCCATCTTTTGGGTGAAAATAAGGGTAATCGCTTTTCACTCAAAAGCAGGTTTATAGTTTAAAATATTCATTCACTTATTACCTTGTGAAAACGTTTATGGTAATTTAGATGCTAAAATTTAGAGGTCATAATTGCATCCATTTCAGAATTTATTTCATGAAGTTGTTTTTCAAACTTTTGCTTATGCAATAGGATTCTATTTTGCACCAGGTACAATTTTTCTGCTATAGGGGAATTGTGGCTAAAAACATGCTACCTAATTTTGTAAATAGTGTAGAAGTTACATGGGAAATAAGTTTCTGAAATCCACTAGCCTATGATTTCCCCTCCTTTTCACCCAAGTCCCACGTCAATGAGCTGCAGCTCCAGCATGCTCATGATGGAGGAAAAGAGTTTTGAGTCAAAGGTAATACTGAAGTTTTAATGAAGATAAAGCTACCTTCTTTAATAGGTAAATAATAAAATGTCAGTGCTTCAACTCAATAGACTTTCTTTTTGCCTTTATAAACTTCTGTTGGAATGGGATGAGGGTGGAGAGGGGGGAAAGGGTGACCTACTCCAACTGCTATTTAGGAAACGAGGCTGGTGAGGCTCTGCCATCTTTACTACATGACATCCTAGATCACCATAAGCATGGATATGGGCAGTGTTAAGGATTCACCATGGGTGGTTTTTTAAGGGCTTATTCTGTTAAGTGTAATACATCAGTTCCATTAGCCAGAAATATTACATTTATTCACACCTAATTGCAAGTGAGACTGAAATATTTATTCTGTCCATGTGCCTAGGCAAACAGAGTATGAGTTTCATGAATAGATAGGTATCTTATGCTACAAGGATTGACTCTTCACTATTAGAATAAGATCATTCTAATAACTGAACTTGAATGAAGAGTTATAGAATTGAGACAAAATGACTGTAAGAAACCACTTTCCAGCAATAAAACATACTTTAAGAAAAGAAGTTAAGAGGTGATTATTAGAAGAAATAAAACCATTTCATGCTTATATTCCTAAATTGAGATTTCTTTAAAAATCAATATTCTCAATTAAGTTTTGATATTTTTATTCATTAGATATTTTCAATCATATAAAAATATTTACCTTTCTTAAATAAATGAAATATATGTGATATAGTATTGAATTCTAGAAATACATTTTATCATTTAGATTTTTTCATTGTGAAGTATAATACCAGTAGAGAAAGATGTATAAAACATAAATGTAAATTTCAATGAAATATCATAAAGATAACACTCCTGTGATCATCATAGACATTAAGAAAGACGATGTTTGTAGACCTCTGAGGCTTGCCTCTCTCCCTAGTAATATACCTTTCTCTCAACAAAAGAATGACTCCCCAGATATTCTGGCAATCCTTTCTAGTTTTTTAATGTTATTATAGGTTAGTCATTTATGCATGTGTCTCCAAACACTACAGTTTAATCCTGCCTGCTTTTTCTTTATATTTATAGAAATGATACAAATATATTCTTTTATGACTGACTTCAGTTGCTCAATATTAGGAGATTCATATTATAGTATGTAGGTGCAGTTTGTTTTCGTTGCTATATATCTCATTTAAGTTATTTACATATTTTACTATTGATGGACATTTCATTTATTTCCAGTTGTTTTCTATTAGTCAATATTGCTGATATGAGCATATCTCTTCATGGTTCTTCATACACACATGTATACATTTCTGTTGGGAATATGCCGAGGACTGGGGATAACTGGACATACTTGCATAGAGGTTTACATATCTCCAACTTTCATAGATTATGCTGAACTCTTTTTCATCACTATTATTCCACTTTAAAACTTTAACCAACAGTTGTATGTGAATTTCACTTATTTCAGACCCTCACCAACTCTTATTCTGGCCCTTTGATTAATTTTAGATTTTCTAATTTATATATAGTGTTTTGTTTTGCTTTAGTTTATATTCTTTAATTACTAAAGTAGTGAAAAAAAAACAAATTTATTTGTTTATTGCACATCCATATGTACTCTGTTAAATTTTCTGTTCAGTGCTTTTATAGACTGTTCTATTGAATTGTCTTCTTTCTTTTTTAATAGTTTTAAAAAATACATTCAAGACACATGGCTGCTGTCAGTCATATGTTACAAATATTTTATTCTATGTTCAGCCTTCAATACTGTTAATGTATGTATAAGGGTTTTCCCAAAATTATGTTCAAGGAACTTAATAATGTGAAATATGTTCATTTCACAATGAACTTCGAACTTTTGAACTTTAGAGCTACAATGTTATTTTTTATAAGGTTGTGTCACATATGTTCTTGTATGACTTGATCAATTAATTGAAATGATGATTTTTCCCCACCGACATGCTGTGCCTTTTTTTCAGAAACCAATAATCCATATTTGTGTGCTTTTTCCCTCGGCTCTGAAAAATTCTATCTCAATGGACAGTTTGTATATCCTGTGCCATTACCACAATGCCTGTTTATGACTGTAGCTTTATAATAAGACTTGTCCTCTGGAAATCTAAATCTTCCAACACCATTCCTTTCGAAAAGCATCTTGTTTATACTTGGTCTTTGGAATTTTTCTATACATTTTAGAACTAGCTTAGCATGTCATGCTGGTGAGAAATATATACACAAAATGTTTGGATTAAACCTATAGATCAACTTGAAATTAAAAATACATCTTTTAAATATCGAGTTTATCACACTCTTATTTATTGTCTCAGTAGTGTTTAATCGTTATCTTTATTAAAACTTTGCACATTTGTTGTTAGATTTATTCCTACACATTGATGTTTGATATTCTAAGTATCATTTTATTTATTATTAATATTTATTTTGAGAGAATTAAAGATTTATATGTGATTGTGATAAATAATACAGATCTCATGTACGCTTTGCCTAGGTTCCCTCAATGGTAATGTCTTACAAAACTACATTACAATATCACAGCCAAAATACTGTCATTAATACAGTTCACCTAAGTATTTTTTTGAAGATATTTTCTAAAAATCTGCAACTGTATAAGAAATTCAGTTATTTTTGTACATAGAATCTGTATTCATCAACCTTACTCATTTATTAAATCTAATAATTTAGATATTAAATCATGTGAGTTTTCAACATACAAAATATATAATATGTAAAAATAGGTGTTTAATTTGTTCCTTTCGACTATTTATGCTGTTTAGTTTCTTTTCTTGCTTCTCAGTTCTGTTTAGAGGTCTAGGTGAACAGAAATGGAGAATGGAGATCGTGCGTATTCTATTTCCCAGTCCCACAGGGTAAATGTTTAATATAGCACCGTTAAGAATAATGCTTGCTGTATATTGTAGATCCTATTGATCAGAGTAAGGATGCTCGCTTCTATTATTGTATGTGAAAGTGATTTTTTTTTTCATGAATGAGTTCAACTTTATCAAATGTTCTTTTTATATTGAGATGATCATATTTTTTTTCTCTATTTCCATAATGTTGGGAATTAAATTGATTTCTAAATGTAAAACCAAACTTGCATTTCTGAAAGGGTTGTCTCTTCATTGTGAAGGATTGTTCTTTTTTAATCACAAGTTTTAAAAAATATATTTTGTGTAGAAATTTTGCTTGAATATGCATAAGAAATATTGGCTTGCAATTTGCCTGTAATAGTCTTCTCAGATTTTGATACTGAGTTTAATTAGCCTAGTCTCATAAAAGAAATAAAGAAGTCTTTCTTCTTTCTCTAGACTATGAAAGCATTTGCTTAATATTGATATTAATTCTTCTTAAACGTTTGAAAGAACTCTTTTGTGGAAAAGTTTTATTACAAATTCAATTTCTTTAACATAGACTTCAGATAATCTATTTCTTGTGTCAGGTTTGAAAAGGTTTTCACAGGATTTGTAGGTTTGTTTCATGATTTTGTTGTTTGTATCTTATTTTCTTAGTGTCTATAATTTCTACAGACATTTTACCTTTTCTATTTCTAATATCAGTAATTTGTGTTTTCTCTTTGTCTTGATCATTTTTACTAGACATTAGTATTATATGAATCATTTCAAAGAGGCAACCAGTTGATTTTCTGTCTTGATTTCTGATGGAGAGGACGTGACCAGCAGTTAATTCACAAGCTAGATCTGAGTAATCAGAGGTTCCTGACCTCTTCCCCTATCTTTGAAATGTGTGGTCTGCCCACCATTCCCACACTAGAAACTATGTTAAAAATGTAGCCATGAAAGAGTAAGTTGTTACTGATACCACTGGACTATTTACATGACTGAACCACGTGAAGGCCTCTGTGTAATCTTAAAATTCTGGCTGGTGGGTGCAAATTATTAGAAGCCCTAGAAAAGCCTTGTATGTAATTTTCCTTGCTATAAAACTGCCACCTACCAACCTGGGATAGTCTTTCTCTGTTTTTGGTTTCTCTTTGTCCTTCATCTGGGTGGGACAATTTATAATCAAGCACCTTCTCTCACTTTGTTTCTTGCTTGCTTGATTTTATTCTTGCCTTCTTCTTGCTTTCTTTCTACTTCCTTTGGGTTTCATTTGCCTTTTTTTTTTTTTTTTTTTTTTTCCTTGAGATAAAAGATTGGATTGTTGCTTTATCAACTCTTATTATTTCTAATATATGTGTTTATATCTAAACATTTTCCTCTGAGTACACTTTTAGTTTCATTCTACAGTTTTGATATGCTATATTTTTATTATTGTTCAATTGAAATATTTTCTTTTTGCTATTTTGATTTTTAATTTAACTCATGATTGTTTAGAAATATAGTGATTATTTTCTGTGCATTTGTAAATTTTCTGGTTATCCTTTTTTGTAAAATTCTAGATTAATTTTTTGCCAGTCAGAGAATATATGTTGTATATTTTAAGTCATTTGAAGTGTACTGAGAATTATTTTACAGCCATATTCTCTATTTTAGTAAATATCTTAAATATACATGAAACATATATTTGTGTCTATTGAATATAGCATTTTATGTATGTCGATTAGATCATATTGTTTAAATGTGATATTTAATCATTTTTATAATCTTATTAATTTTGCTTGCTTTTTTATATTATTTAGACAGGTGATTTAACATTTTCCTATAGAATCATGAATTTGTCTCTATTAATACTATTGATTTTTGCTCTATTTCTTTTAAGTTATATTATCAGGTATACAAAAATGTAGTAGTATAATTTTTTTCTCTTCATCGTCCTACCATATTAAAATATCTCCTTATGACTCAATATACTATGTGCCTTGTAGTCTACTTTGTCTATGTTTATGTATCTGTATTAGCTTTCTTTTGGTTAATGTTTGCAAGGATATTATTTTTTTCATCTTAATAGTATTTTCAACTTGTGTCGTTATATCTCAAGAGTGTTTTTTTTTTAAAAGCAGGATATAATTATTTCTTGTTTTAATCCAATCTGACAACAACTGCTTTTCAATTTAAGAAATGCACTTATATTTAATGTAATTATTGCTATAATTGCATTTGTTTTCTATATTCGGTCTGTATCTCCATTTCTTGTTTCCTTTTTATATTGATCAAATGTTTTTTAGTATTTCATTTTATATGTTCTATTAGCTTATAGTTATATATTTTGTATTATCCTATTATTGATTACCTTAGAAATTACCATATGCATTCTTGACATATTACAATCTAAATTTTTAATATTTTAAAATATTTTTTCATATATTTCAAGAAACTTATAATTGTTTAACTGCTTTAATCCACCTTCTTTTACGTGTGCCATAACATTATTTTACTGCTGCCTATATGATAGTCTCACAGTGGATTGCTGTCATTATTGTTTTAAATACTAATTACCTATAAATGTTTCTACAGTTTTTCTTTTTCCAATATTCCTTGTTTTCTCTTCAAGTTTCACACTTTTATGTAGCATCACTTTGTTTCAGTCTGGAGAACTTCTTTTATTATTTTCCTATAGAATATAGGTTTGTTGGTAATATATTCTCTCAGCTATTTAAATCTTAATATGTTTTTCTGTTGCTTTCATTTTTGGAGGATAATTTAACATGATATAGAATTCTAGGTTGACATTCTTTTTCCTTTTTCTTTCTTCATTTTATAGATGTCATTCATTGTCTCTGGCAACTACAGTTAACAGTTGAAAAGCTAACCACTCTTGTTGCTCCTTTGAACAAAATGTGTCTTTTTTTCCAGCTGCTAGTATTTCACTTTGCCTTTGGTTTTCTACAGTTTGACTAACATGTATATAAATAGAGTTTCAATTTCTTTATCCAACTTGGGGTTTGGTAATCTTCTTGAACATGTGGGATGATTTATCAGTTTACCAAATAATTTATTAGCTATTATCTCTTCGAGTTATGCTTCAACCACATTCTCTCTGCTTTCTTTTTGCAGTTTCAGTCACATGTACAGTTGATAGTTTACAACAGCATACATTTTTAATAATCTGTTCTTTTATTTCTGACATTTTATTTTTCCTCTATTTTCTTCTGTTTAGATTTTTTTCTGGAGGTCACTAATCATACTTTCTAATGTATGACTAATTCTGTTTTTGATTCTAAAATGTCATTTCATTATTTTTTTATAGATTACAATTTCTTCTTGAAATTCTCACAATATCGATTTTGTTCTTGTGTTTTTTAACATTATTTATATATATATATATATTTTAAAGTGCTAGAGTGAAAATTCCAATATCTGGATTATCTCTGAGTCTTCTTTATTTTTTTCTTCGTGTGTGTGTGTGTGTAAGTGAATAAAATGTTGGTCATATTTTCTCCCTTTTTCATACCTTGTAATGTTTATTGCAATCTGGAAGTTATGTAAGAGAATCATAGACTCTGCAGATAAATGTTTCCCCTTTCACAGAGGGTTTATTTTTTCTTCTGTTAGGTCGTGTGAAGGTCTAATCACTCAATGCAATCAGGTAGGTCTGAGTAGCAATTTTAGTAAGCCTTAATTCAGGTGTAGTGTGTCAGTAATTCCTCAAACGTGTTCTTCACAGACTGTTGATTGAGAGGCTTACGGTTCTTTGTTTCTTCAGCTCTGAAAGGTGGGGTGTCATTCAGTTCTCCTTGTTAGACATTTTAAATCAAGCTCCCTAGCCTCCTGCCCAGTTCAGCTTATATTCTGGCACGTGTCATGTCATGAGAGAGATCTAGCCTCAGGCATATATCTTCTTTCTCCTAAGACTTTGTCTCCTAAGTACCATGATAATGATGAAGATTTCTTTCTGTCTTATCACAGTTTCTCAAAAAGCCCCAACTTTCTATTGCCTCAGCAAGTTTCAATTAAGAAAAGTGACCATGCTTTGGAGGATTTTCTAGGTTCAGTTCTGTCATACTTGCCTGCGAGCCCATCAATGCTTCACTAGCTTTTCTTTCTCTTGGGTTAGCCGCTATGCCCAAGGCTAATCTTCATCTTATAACCAAAATTAGCAAAGATCCACAATTGTCATCCTTCCTAGCAAGGGTGATTTCTTCTCTCAAATCATTAGTTCATCAGGTCTTTGTTTTTCCTTAGAATTTTGATGAGAAATTATCCAGTTTTCTTTCTGATTCTTACCATGAAAATGTTAGCCTACTGTCTGTCGCTTAGCCAAAAAGACAGAGCCTCAGAATGATCACTTTTTTAAAGTGCATTATTTCATTTTCTTGATCTTCAATTGACAATTTACCAAGTATTTACATTTATTTTTTTAAAAGCTTATCCTTATCTACCGTTTGATTCTTTAAATCATATAGAAGCATTAGCCTTTTTTTTTTGATAGCTCCTCTTGATTTTCTGTTCCATCATGCTCAGATAACACATTCTCTTTTGTATAAAATATAATTTCTAGAAAGACAATCACTCATTGTATTATCCTTTGTGAGGGTCATATGAAGTTTTAGAGGAACAAAAGTCCACGAAAAGAACAGAGAAAATGCCCAGTAAAAAACAGCCTGGTGACATTGACTTTAAATGTGCAATTGTTCTGATGCCAGATTTCCTCCCAAGCAGTGCCAATTGGCAGACACAGAAATCCTCACCTCCTCCCAGTGTTAAACTCAGCAGTCAAAAACTAGATGTAGTGGGAAGTGTTGATTTAACACCAGGAAAGAAACATGGTCTGATGCTAGCTTTAGTAAACATTTAAAAGAAGGTTTTTAAGAGTGTTAACTTAAAAGGCAGACAGAAGGACAGAGAGGAAAAGAGCTGAGGAACAAAGATAAGGGCGTTTTAGAAGTATGAGGGGAAGTTCCTGGATTGACAGGAAGAATGAGGCCTGGAATAACCTAGAGTAAAACTGCATTTTAAAAAATGTTTATATTAGATTGAGTCAAATGAGATTACCCCAATATCCACATAAATGTGTACAAATGCACATATATGTGCATACCTGTTTGCTTAAGGTACCAAGTAAATCCATATGTGTATACATGTACATAATACATATATGTATAAATAAATATATTTACGATATATATTCACATGTATCTAAAACACTATTTCTGGGTCTACAACAGTTTTTGTTACCGCTCTCATTTTTAGAAATACAGAGAAGGAGGCCATCCTTAATTCCCTTGAAGAATGACCTCTCTGTCCACACTTGTATTTGTTTCCATAAACATATTTTATATCAGACATTTAGATGAATGTAGATTATTTCAATGAAGTTGGTGATATACATATTAATATGCCATAGATCTTGCCTTGAATAAGCTTTCAGTCAAGAGAGAGAGATAAGGGAAGATATTATTTAAATACAGTGTATAGACTACAATAATAGGATTAGATTAAATGATAGCAAAGAGTAGGAAGTTTTGAAATATATCGAGGGAACTATAAGAATGCTTCAAAGAGGAGGTAGCATCCAGTTTAGGGCTGAATAATAAAAAAATAATTTCTATGTATCCATGGTTCCTCTTTTCCTTTTTCCTAAAACTATCATTTCTAGCATATATAGATATTTAATACTTTGCCTGTAAATGTATGAGAAACGTATGATCCACATAAATATGTTTTCTTTACCCAACATCAGAATTACAATGGAAGCCTTATACAGTTAGTTTTCACATCTGGTCACCCACATACTTTGTTCTTCCAAGTTGTCTGTGTTAATTTTGAGTTTTCTGATACTATAATAAGTTTAGGAAAATTTGGTCTACTCTAAAAAGTTATGAAAAGAGTTTTAATGAAATTGCTTCAATTTAATAGATAAATATATAAAAAAGTACATCTGCATGATTTTTAGTCATACCAAACAAGAAAATGGAATGTATTTTTATCTAATGCACATATTTGTTACATTTATTCTCTAAGTACATTGTTGTTTGGGGGCTTTATTAGTATATAAATATTTTCTAATTGTTGGTGCCAAATGCAGAATCGTATTGACTTTTAAACATATTGATTATGTATCTAGAATTATCAATAAAAACATTATTAGTAATTTCCTCTGAATATCTCTAGAAATAATCACGAATTATTATTTATAAATAAGATGTTTTATTTCTTTGTTTCAATGTTTATACCTATTTTACTTTTCATACTTCATTTCAGAACAATGTTGAATAGATATAGAGATATCTTTATCTTATTAGGTCTTAAGAAGGATAATTCTGTTCTTTCATTATTGAATAAGATGTCCACTGTAGCTTTATGATAGGTAACCCTTGTCAGTTTACTGTAGTTTCTGTGTTTCTAGTTTTTATCTAGAAATGTCATTCATCTTAAATAATTAACATTTATCAAGGTGGCTTTTTGTCTGTTTGTTTTTAACATTTATGGAACTAATTGTCACTCTTTTCTCTAAGCAATTCTATCTATACATGAATGTAATGTGAAACAATTCTATATTTCTTAACTCTCATCTCCAAATGCGAAGGAAGTGGTTATGGTGATTTAAATCATAAATAAATATTCCAGGGTTAGTAAACATTGGCTCGAGGTTGAATGCTTTATTTGAACTAAACTCACAGCCCAACAAGTTTTAAGCTTTTAACACATTTACTAATTAACAGTATATTTACTTCCTTGGGCATAACAATGAGAAATTTCAACAGAAGAAAAGAAAATCTTCTGTTAACTACCCCACATAAAGTTACAGAGAATTTAAATTTAAGTTGGTATATTTTGCTGTGGACTTTGTTTCATTCCTCAACATTGAATAATTGGTAGTTGCATATCAATGTGCTCTCAGGATTAAGAGGGCTTTTTTATCCACAGGAAAATAAGTTATTTACAAACTGAAGGGCAGGACATTTTCCTCTTTGTATAATTTGCTTTGTAATGCCTTAGTACCTTTGTGTCAAGTTAGACTTCTTAGAAGGCTGCTTTAGCCTTTTCTTGGATTCCACATCAGTGTTCAAATGTGATCTTCTGAGAGCTTTTGCAATTGTAAAATTCTATGAACAGAATTCCACCTGGGCATTTAGTGAAAACATCTCCACAGTATTCTATAGCACTACTATGTTCATTCCTTTAAGTGATTGCATTTCAGAAGGACTGAGGTTTTGTTGAGAATCACTTGAAGTGATAAAAAATATATATATATGAAATGTAAGATATCTATATAAAACAACTGATTAAAACACTTTGCCATTTATGAAAACCCTTAACTAAACTTACTCCCACCCCTTATTTTGTGACAATAAAGCAAACTTGATTAAAGTGTATAGTAAAGATTGGTTATTGATATCTCTAAACATTATCTGAGATAATTGCTAGGAAAATCAAAAGATCAGTATAGAAATAGTCTGTTTACAAAAAATCTTTTGACATTTTAGGTCGTTTAGTTTAATAACATGGTATGTTATTCCAGAATGTAAACTCCCTGGGCACAGTGATCTTGTCTATAATTTCTCCTTGGTGCATTATCCTCAGCATCAAAACAATGCCTAACACATGAGAAACCCTCAATAAATATTTGCTGAATAAATGGAATAGTAAATTAGTGAATTATATTTTCTTTTCATTTATATTACCCACTAGATTTTAAGTTTATTTAGAATTTGATGCTCAGTGTCTTACTTATAAGACATTCACCAACAGTATAGTTTTCTTCCAGATTGTAACCACAATGGTTGGGCACTTTCTATGTGATAGGGTCTGCAAGTAAACCATTAATGTACATTATCTCTTTAACCTTCACAACACTATACTGTGTACTACTGATTTCACCATATTACAGATAGTTGAGGCTAAGAGAACTTATGTATTTAGTCTCAAATACTGCAGTGAAAAAGCAACAGGGTCGCTTGTTCACTTGTCCCTCTGCTTCTGAAAACAGAGCTCTTTAATCTGTGCTCGGCTACCTCTCCAAATCCTCATAATCTATTTATGGTCATTCTTCGATGGGAAGAGAATTAGGCTTACTAAATTAAAAATGTGCATGATGTTTTTCATATAGCAGTATTTATTTTGCAATGCTCAACTGCTTTAAAAAGCATCCATGAAAGTTTGCCAATTACCCGGAAGATAACAACATTGACAGCAAAACACATTTTTAATTCTGAGGAGTAAATGTTTTCTTCATTTTCAATACAGGCAGGAACCTGGAAAAAGATACAAATTCCTATTTAAATATTATTGTCTCTAAATTCATTTCTCATGCATCCCCGTGTTTCATTTTGCATTCTTCCATTGTAAAAGTGTAGGCAGTTTAGGAAAGTGATGAAGATGATTTTAGATAAAAGACACAATTCACTGAAAGTAATATAACAAAGGGTCAGGAATTGGGTGTAACGATAGAATGACAATATCCTTTTATCTCATTATATCATTTACTGCTGGCAAAAAGTTGATTAATTAAGACCTTGATCTTTTTCATCTTGAGATCACGATTTCAAACTCATCCTTACATGTGCTGTAGCATGTGCTTTGCCTCTCTGCTCTTTTGGATTGCAATTTCTTTTATGGAAATTCTGTTGAACATTCACTGAACTCTGATATTTTTATTCTCTTTTTAAATCAAAGTTTTAATTCTGGGCAGGTGGCTGTTCTTGGAAAGGAGAGGAAGGAGGCATCCCTTAGCTGTGCGGCCTTTCTCCGAGGGTTCTAATTGACAAGGGAACTCTTTACAGGTGACTGAAGGAGTTCCCTTTGTACGGAGAATCTGTAATATCTGTCGCTTTCTGCATGCCGATGACAAGCTTCTGCCAGTTTTAGAGCTTCATTTTCTCCAGCTTCAGGGACTTTTGTGATTTCTATCCATTCAAATTGGCCCAAGCCAGTGAACTATTTCCATCTCTAGCATTTCTTTAGCCAGACCAATATGCCCTTATCACAACAGAGGTGCCGGAAGCTTTGTGAATTACAAGCTGTTTCTCATGTTTATTGATGGACTGATATTTGGGAAAGTACTAAAAAAAATATTTTTAACGTTCAGCTCATTTCTATTGAAACTGAGTCACCCCTCCCACGTTCTCCTTTCCACACAGAGCTCAGTTTCTGAGTGTGAAGCCGCTGGGAGAGGGAAGTGAAGTAATTGAATCGGATTAGACAAGCCAGCAGAACAAAATCACATTCCATGAGGTGTTTCCAGCATCGAGTAGATGAATTGTAATTATTTAGGGATTAGTGCAAGCTTGAGATGAGGTCCATTTTGAATACTCTTCACCATGTATAAACAAAGGCAAGAAGTAGTAATATAGGCTGTTTAAGCTTCTTTTTAACTTTAACAGATTTCTGTTAGAGCTGTGTGAACTTGAAAAACTGCTGCCATAGTGAGCAAACTCACCCATTGTTTTTCAATAAAAAGTTAGGCCAAGCAAAGCCTTCAAGTCTAGGGAGAAAGCTTAATTAGTAGGTTACTTTCTTTACTGTAATTTACTGGAACAGCACTTTTCTGTATGCCATGGGCAAGGGAGATTGGGCCCATATTTTTAATAAATAAACTTTTTATTTTATAAGAGTTTCAGATTATAGAAAAATTGAAAAGATGGTACAGAGATTTCCTATATACCCTACATATAATTTCTCCTATTGTCAATATATTATACTATGATGGTGCATTTTTTATAATTAATAGACAAATATTGACATATTAATGTTAAACTCTATATATTTTTCAGATTTGCACTTTTTCCTAATATCCATAGTCTATACCAAGATCCCATCTAGGATGCTACATTTAGTCATCATATATCTATAGGCTCGTTTTGACTGTAATAATGTTTAATAATTTTCTTATTTTTTGATTATCTTGACAGTTCTCAATGCTCGTTAATTATTTTATACAATGTCCCTCAATTAGAGTTTGGCTGATATTTTTCTAATGGTTAGATTGGAGTGCTGGCTTATTAGGACGAAGACCAGAGAAGTAGAGTGCCCTTCTCAACACAACATATCATGTATGTGATAGTATGTATCCTATCAACATGACTTATTACTAAGGCTAAGCTTGTGCACTTGGCAAAATAGTCTTTGCGAGGATTTTCCACGATAAAGTTTTTTTGCACTTTTCCTTTTTCTATATTGTACTCTGAAAGCAAATCACTAAGTGTGGCCTACAGTTAAGAGGTGCAGATTTATATGCCACTTCTTAAGTGTGGAATATCTAGCATGAATCATTTGGAATCCTGCACTGGAAATTTATCTCCCCCTTATTTATTGATTTATGAATGTTTTTTGAGGGGGAGGGGGATTAGTATTAACTTACGGATATTTGCTTTATATTTTGCATTATGATCCTTACTATTCTTCTCTGTGTTGCAGCTTTGCCATTGGCTGTTCTTCCATTTGGCTCCCGTGTCCCTTTGACATACTCTCAGAGTTGTTTTCTGTTTGTTTTATCATTTAATTACTTTCTGGCCCTAGTAGATGCTCTAAGCTCATATTATATATTCCTTGCCCCAGCTCTGGAATCAGCCATTTCTTTAAGAATCTCATTTTGTTTGTGTGTTTGTGTGTGTGTGTGTGTGTGTGTGTGTGTAAAGGTGTGTGTGTGTTTGCTTTGTTTTGTTTGTTTTGTTTTTAGAGAATAGTATTAGGTGCGAAGTCATTGCTGCTGGGATATCCTTGTTTCTAGGATTCTCAGTGGACAAAGCTAGGAAATATATGTATATATAGTAACCCATGTACACACATACACACATATCTATAATTATTTGTATCTATATATAAATATGTCAGAATATATATTAAGCTAAGTCTGAGTTCATACAGATATATCTGATTTTAAACTAGCATCACATGGTTCATTTGGATTTATTCATTCTAGCCTTCCGTCCTTGCTTTTCTGTAACCTCCTATCCCAACAGTGAGAAATCAGGCTCTCACCAGATACCACCCATTTTCATATTTGTTTAACCCTGGTATGCATTTACAGCTATTTCAGAATTGTTAACCCATACTCCCATGGAAAAAAAAATTGCATTACCAGCTAGAGTATAATACTTATATATATAGCTGCTTTTGTCTTTAGTCTTATTGCATTCATTTATTTCCAAAATTACTTCGATCAGTATCACATTTTCCCCACTTCATTAAGTAAGCTTGTCGTACATTTGTAATACTGTTAGATTGTTTTCTCACACTCTGCATTTCATCTTGTGACCTCTCTCTCTTAGTTGATTTTATTTTTTCATACATATAAATTTTTATATAGTTTTGTGGTTTGTGACAAATGATTAGTGCCATGTATGCTCATCACAGCACCCTACAGAAAAAGTAGGTCACGGTGCTAAACTATCTGCTATAGTTTGCCTATTTGACACTCCTCCGAACCTCTGCTAACCAATGATCTGTTTCCAGTCTCCATAGTTTTTCCTTTTCCAGAATGCCAGATAAATGACAGTCTATGCCCTTTGTCGTAGTCCCTCAAGCTCTCAAACTTAACAACATGCACTTTCATTCATGTTTTTTGTGTGGATTAATAGCATATTCTTTTTGATTGCTGAAAAGTATGGACATATCACATTTAGTTTGTCCATTCACTATCAAAGGGCATCTTGGTTTGTGATTATGAATAAAGCTGTTATCGATATTCATGGTAGTGTTTTTGTATATACACAAGTTTTCATACCATTTTGGTAAATATCTAGAATGGCAATTACTGGGTTGTGTGTTAAATCTATTTAGCTTTATAAGAAATAGCCACACTGTCTTCCGAAGTCGCTGTACCATTTTTATTCCTTTCAGTGATGAATGAGAATTCATATTGGTCTGCATCCTTTCTAGCACTTGGTATTACCAGATTTTTTTTTTATTTTAGCAATTTTTAATATGTTTATAGTAGTGTTCACTGTTGTTTTAAGTATTTCTCTAAAGACATTACGTTGAGTAATGTTTTTTGCCTTCTGTACATCTTTTTTGTTCAGCGTCTGTACACATATTTTGTCCCTTTTAAGTTGGAGTGTGTAATTGCTTATTGTTGATTTTTTAAGTGTTCTTATTGATGAGCTTAATGGTCTTTTTGTGTAGGTCATTGTTTCAGATATTTTTCCCACATACATCAGAAACCGTCTGGGGTGCTTCTTAAGTACTGAGCCCAATTCCAGATATAATGAATTGGAATATTTTAGAGGTATGGCTCAAAGTGCCACATGTTTTACAAGTTCCACAAATGATTCTTATGCACCTGAACATTTGCGAACTACTGGCACATAATTTAGTGAGCCATTTTAGAGCTGTAATCAGGTATTGATAAGGCTATTCTAAATCACTGGTTTTCAAATATAGCTTCATATATGGATCATCTCTGAAAATGCTTAAGATTCATATACTTGGCCTTTCCTCAACCTAATGAATAAACTCCTCTATGAGTGGGATCTATGCATCAATCTTGTTTAAATTTCCTCAGGTGATGCTAATGTATAGGCAGTATTGAAAACCACATTCTGAATTCATTGTTGGTATTCCATTCATTTCCTCGTAGTTATTTTTACCAAATAGCTTTAAAAAAAACACATTTTCCACTCTATTTCTTGAGTTTTCTTTTTCTTTTCTTTCTTTTTTTTCTTTTTTTTTTTTTTTTCAGAGTCAAAAGGAGAGTTTCTTAGCAAAGTTTCTTAGTAAAGACCACAGAGTGTGGTCTCCCTTCAGAGGCAGAGAGACAAGGACAGCGAGACAGAGTAAAGGCACTGAGAGGGACTCAGAGAGACAGAGACAGTAGAGATGAGGACAGTGAGAAAGCCAGAGTTTCAATGAAGTGAAATTAAACATTCATTAATCATTTAAAATGGCAAGCATGACAGAACTACAACTCATATAACAGGTTATGAAAATATTTAATTTTGATGCTATATAACAATAAAATCTTAAGAAGTTTTACTGGACAGTCTTTACAAACAAAATTCAATACACTTCGTTTTCAGAAGCATTGGGAGATTCAAAATACCCTTCAGGTAGCATACTCTACTGTTTAATACTGCTATTGGGAGTATCCTTTAAAATAACCAAATTCTCTCATCTCATAATTTTCTCACTTCATATGAATTGATAGTCTTATAACTGTCCTTCTATTTCTCTATATACTACAGTATTTAGCTATTACTAAAAGAACTATGAAAGGTACATACTACACTATTAAAACATTATTTAAAACATCTATATTAGTCATCTATTGCTACAATACAAATTGCCTCCAAAGTTTAGTTTAGTGGGATAAAACAACATATATTACCTTACAGTCTCTAGAGATAAAAAAAAAAATCAGGAGCAACTTATTTAGTTAATTCCAGCTCAGGGTCTCTTATGAATTTGCATTCAGGATGTCAGCAAGGTTTGCTGTCATCCGAAGGTTTGACTGGGGCTAGAACATTCACTTATAAGATGGCTTATTCACATGGCTGTTTATGGGAGGCCTCTGATCCTTGCCACATAGGCCTCTCTAAAAGCTTCTGAGTGTCCTCATGACATGACGGATAGCTTCGCTCAGAGCTAAGTGACCCAAGACAGAGAGCCAAGAAGAAATCTACAATACCTATATGATCTAATCTTGGAAGTTACACATTGCCATTTCTGTCCTATATTATTCTATAGAAGCAAATCATTAAGTTTAGCTCATATTCTGGGGGAGATAGATTAAGCTCCACTTCTTAAAAGGAATAATAAGTTGTAGACACATTTTAAAAACCATAATAGGGTCCTTTCAATCTTCATATGAATTTTTCTTAATTTGTTGAGACAATCATAACTCCATAAGATTTTATGCACTGAAAAGTAAACACCCCTCAACGAATACTAAATATTACTTTAAAATAACTCTATAAGCCTTGTGCATCAATTTAACAATGTTGAGTGCCTCGTGTATCCCAGGTATTATGTGGATTTGACAATAAGTAAGAGAGATAAACAAGATCCAGAAGTTCAAATTTATCTGGTAGGGGGTGATAGAGACAGAAGCTATATCTATACTACTATACTATTATTCTATGACAGATAGAAATATATATGAGCCATACTTTAAGGACAGAAAGACACTTATGCCAGAGGTACTGGTTGTGGTCTTGGTCAGGATAGGCTTCCAAAGAAAATGATGGCTGATATGTCTTGAAAAATATTTAATAATAGTTCACAAGGATTATGAAAGGAGAAAGATTTTTCCAGCTGATAAAATGGAAAGTGAAAAGGCATACTACTTTGGGTAACTCTAAATTATTCTATTTAATCAAAAATTTTATATCAAAGTCTAGAAATAAAGGTCAGATCTGTAAATACACCATGCTAAAATACTTTA
The DNA here is from genome assembly GCF_902729225.1 of Pteropus medius. Lineage (NCBI taxonomy): Eukaryota > Metazoa > Chordata > Mammalia > Chiroptera > Pteropodidae > Pteropus > Pteropus medius. The sequence continues at coordinate 5,777,685 of NW_024340699.1, forward strand.
TTCTTTTTTGTAAAATAGTTAATTTCTTTGTACTGTTGTTACTACTGTAAACAGAAATCTCTATAAGGAACTCTGTAATTATTATGGCAAAGTAACACTGTTCTCATAGTAAGAATTTTTGAGAACTAACTGCACTGATCAAATGGTTAATTAAATGAATACGTTCTACTAAAAGTATGCTAATAATTGTAATCTGTTAGAAGAATGATTTCTACTTTCATTTTATTCATCTAGATACAGACTATCTATGGAAATCTAAAATATTAAAGCAAACATTATGCCAACAAGACTCTACACTGAATTTTCTATAATTGTCCCCACTGAGTCTGTTCACATTTCTGATGTTCAGAATATGGAACAAATTTTAAAATATTAAATCACTTATTCTTTAATCATATATGCTCAGCTAGACATTTGTAGGGGTGCTGGGTGGGGCTGAGATGTGAAACAATCCAGCAGGCTGGCACAGGGAAGGGTCCTGGGTGCCAGGCCTTCCATCGTGTGAGCTGCTTCTCAGATCATTTAGACTAAAGATGAGCCAGAATGTGAATTCAAAGGGGAAAAAAGGGAATCCAAAATCAAGGAAATTTAAGCCAAGAGGAAGAACCAGCTATAAACAGGATTCGAAGAGGGCATTAAAGACAGTGATGGAGCTGACCCAAATGCTTCAAAAAATAATTTCAGAAAGTAGAGCCATTCACCTTGAATGAAGCACACTGGTAGGTACCCATATCCTGTGTTAATAACTGGGGCTGGTATAATGATGTAGGACCATAATTCCTTTAGTATCTTTAACAAATCCTTAGGGGAAAAAATGTATATGTTTCTTTGTCTAATTCTCAGAGTCATAATGTAAGATACCTGAATGCCAATATTCAAAGGAAAATATAAGTTTCTGTTTGCGCCCTCATTTCCATTTGTTTTCATCAACTTAAAAGAACACCATTAATTTAAGCAATAAGTTGGAAAGAACAGAGAAGAAAAAGGACTTATTTAAATGAAGTGATGGTAAAAGAAAAAAATTGAAATGGAGGTGTAGGGGAACTTGTTAAGAAGGATCAATTAGTGCCTTTTTCCTTCCCACTTATTTTCTTTAAGCATGGGGGTTGTTTCACTTTTCATGCCAGAGAGTGCTTCTTTGTAATAAAAATAACTGAAACTGTCTTCCAGCATCACAAGCAGAGAATGGTTATGATTCATTTCCAATGAAAGGGGAAGTGTGTTGCTTTTCCCAAGGCTCCTCAGAAGCCGGTTGTATATCAGGTGCATCTGTCTGACTCCTCCAATCACAGATGCCCCCTTTTGCTTAGCTTGTAGAAGCTTTTCTCCTTCCAATATTTTCTGAAATCTCTATGTGCATTTAAAAATAGAGGTCATATTTTCTGTCCGGTGTTTAAATTAGGAAAGAGTATATAACAGCTTTTTTTTTTTTTCTCCCAGGTTGAGAGAGAAGAGAGAGAGAGAGATTCTTGGTTGGATATAGGAAAGAAGGATTCTTGAACCTTTTTTTTTTTTTTCTTTTTAAATAAAAATGCCTGTCACTCTTCCCAAGTTTCTGGGCACTGATATCTATTACTGTCACACTGTTACTCTCCAGGTTATGGTCTTCAACATCATCAACACCAAGTGTCTTCCAAAATCGTAGTGGGAGCAGACTCAATATTCTTATTAAACAGGATTTGAGCCAACTCATCTAGATTTGAAATATGTGTCCACTTACCAAAAAGCTATAGACTTCAAGACCCCTGGTGACAGATCTGTAGAGTTAGTCTGGCTAGAATATAAGGGCAACAGCAAAATAAAAGCAGCAGAGCTGGCAAGGCTTTTTGGTGTTGGATGGATCCCACTGCATCCTTTGTTTTCTACTGTAAGATCTTCCTTATTGTAAACGTCTCTTTGCTCAGTGCAACCCGACCTCCATGTAGTTTAAATCTAGTAGTATATTTCAGTTTCTACCATATTGCACAGGAGTTTCTGCATGGCCCATAAAATACATAGTTTGTTGCTATGGTTCATTCTATTATCAGCATTTATAGTCTTAATAATGATGTTATACAGAACTATCAAGACATCTCAATTCCCACTGTATTCCATTGGAAAATAAGATATGTCAACCACTGACTATTTCTTTGTTGCTTATCTTTTTGTATATGAGTTAACTACATGGTAATTGTTCAATAAATATTGTTGAATGAACTGAAGATATTTCAGAAAATTCAGTGTTTAACACTTATTGAATTAGCAGAAATAAATGGTACTGAATTTTGGTTATTCCTTCCAAACAGAATTTATGACTTTCTTTTTCAAAGATATTTCACATTCTTAAACCTACATCACTGCCTTTATTCATGCAGAGGCAAGGAAATCACTAATGAGAGATTAGACTAGAAAATTTTAGGAGTCTTTTAAATTATAAAAGTCTATGATTATACCGTTGACAAATTATTTGTTTTTAAAGCTAACAATATCCAAAGCTAACTCAATGTTAGAGGTGGTTATCTTTAACTTAATGTTAGAGATAATTCACATTGCAATATTTTCTTTCTATCGTTGTCTGTTTTGCTCATTTTAGTATGAATTCATTGGTGGTATCTGCATCTAAGTAAAATGAATTTATTGGAAGCAGTATGGAGGCTTAGACAATCAATAGAAAGCTGGAGGACCAAATTGAAAATTAGTGATAGCCAAAGAAGAGAGACACCGAGTGATGATCTCATAACTGAAACAGTGTTGGAGGATTTACTATGCTGAATGACCTGTGTATTTTGCCTCCTCTTTGCTTCACTATTGCCTTGGAAATTCAGTGTTTAAATCACAAGCTAGTTCCCTAGATCTCCTCGGGCAAGAGAGGATTAGGATTAAGTGATGTCTTGAATTACAATAACTTGAGTCATTTTATCTTCCAGTCTGGGAAGCTACCAAGAGGTATAACCTTCCCGCCAAGCCTGCACAGAGGGGTAAAAAAGTAATTCTCTCAAAAGAAAACCGAGGAAGTAAAAGGAGAGACTGAACCCGAGTGACTCCAAATGAGAAGTCCTCACAGCATTATCAAATAGTTCTACATGGATATCTTCAGTGCTGAACTATACAGACTTACATTTTCTTTTTTGCATCTATACCTGAAGCACATCCTTTTTGAAAAGCTAATCAGGTATCTCTCAAACTTTTAAGTTAAGACTCTCAATTTGAGTCACATTGCATTTCATTCTGCCCAAATCCCTAGATATGTACTGATTGTTCATGCAGGACTCTAGTTTCTCCTTGACTAATGGAGGAAGGTGAACCTCTGTGTCACCAATTAACTATCGTATAAGCTAAATTCCTTGTAGAATAAGATGACGTGTTGTAACAGTGATTCAAAATGGACTTAGCAGCATTCCCTGTAGTCCACATTCAGAATCCCATTATCATCAGGTCTCCAAGGAGTCTTGTTTGATAAATACTGTTGAAATAACAATTTTGTCATTACTTGAAAGTGGCAAGATTCATAAGGATGAATAGCGTGTTTTTTAGCACAGTTGCTCTATTTGAACTTCAGCAAAGATGATTGTGTCTGAAAGAATATGCTCATTAATCTTTACAAATAAGTTTTAGGTTTATTTGTTAATATCATTTGATACAAAAAAAAAAAGAAGAAGGAGAAGAAATTGGCTTTGTTAGCATTTTACCATGAATGTCAACAGTTATTTTTCTTTTCTGACTCAATAATTTATGCCCTGAACCCTTAAGAACATTGAAAGCACAAGCAATTTCAATGTCCTTATCTCCATTTTGATGGTGTTCTGGTTGCCTCGGGAAGAAGTCCTTATTTCTTTAGAACTCTCTTGATATCATCTTACTTGTTAAACAGATGGAGTAAGAGTTCCACTCCCTGAATATATAAGCTGTGTGTTTTCCATGTACTTTCTTCTTTGCTCTTCTCTTTCTCATCTTTCTGTTTTATTTGTTGTTCATTAGCTCATTTATTTCATCTTTTTCTGACGAATCCATGCGCCATATAATCATTTGTTTGTATTTCACTTCTTATTAATTAAGAGCATTCATGCTTATGTAAAAAACACTCCTATGAAACCCATTTGCACTAAATAACCTTTTACAGATATGATGTATCTTTTTGAATGAAGAAACTTAATAGTAGGAACTCTTAAATATGCAACCTCTAATTCAGAATGACTGACACACTAAATCATATCATCCAACTATACTGTTGTGCTTTAAGAAATTCTTGACTCTCAGAAGAAATATAATTAATAGCTGAGAGAAATGAGACTATAATATTTAGTTTGGTTGAAACAGAAAAGCACATTTGGGAAACATTTACTAGAATTCAAAGAAGATGGATAGAAATCAATTTTGCCTGTTGTCTACATTGCTCTTTCATTCTCCAGTTGCCAACACACCATAAATTGGTACTAGAATTAGAATTTTGACATATCATTAATCAGAGAAATAAATATGAAACAGCTTGATGAACCCTAGTATAAGAAACAAAAATTTAAATAAAAAGTCATCCCATATGTGTCATTTCTTGTAGGAGCTTAATATAATTTAGTAAATCATATAATAATTTTTTTACAAAGGACACAAGCTCATTCTTATTTTTAATGAAAACGTTTCTAAGAGAAACACTAGTTTAATATCATAAAATGCTTTCGCATTTTTGGTACCATTTCTCATGATGTTCACGTCTAAGTTCTACTTAATTTTTATTTTAGAATAGTAGTTTATATCTGAATTGGAAAATTTATCTCTATGTAAAGTATTATTAGAGAATTCTTGTTAAACTGCTGGAAAAATATAACTGCTCCAGTTTATTAAGCTATATTGCATACACTGATTTTTTAATGTATCAATAAAGGATAGACTATGTCTTATTTTGAATATCTGTTAGTAGGCTATTAAAATTATCCTGGAGAGATATAGTTTTAGCAGAAGAAAGGCAGTAGTGATGATAGATGAATTTGAGAGCTAAAGTTAACAGTCTTGGGGGATGGATTAGATATGGAGGGGAAAAAAAGATGTCAAGTATGACCCCCAGGTATCTTTTTCAAGAAATTGGGTGGATGGATATTAGTGCTACCAACAAAGATAAAAAAATATGGGATGAAATTTCCAGACTATTTCTTTCCACTTTTGTTCTCTTACTCCTTTCTACTTTCTGTCCTCAACCTCTACTTTTATTCTAAAAAAGCCTCTAGAAGCTACTTTTTGTTGTCTCAAAGACTATATCTAGCCTTTAAACCCACTTCCTTTTCCAAAATTGTTTATTTTACCTGTCTTTCTCTCTCTTATTTTGGAGTCATCTCATATAGGATTGGCTAGCTAGATTTTTGGAGTAATCCCAAATAGAATGCTGTTTTCATATATACAGAAATCTCATGCTTTGTAAGCCTTATTCAGTGTGGTATGAAGCCCTGGGTTTAGATTACTAGGAAGAATATCCAGGCCCATTTTTTCTACTCTTCTTGGGGAAATTATTAAACATCCCTTTGTTAAGTCTATTTGTTATCCATTCTGGTCTCTATCAAGGACAGAATAATAATTTCATCAACCTTTATGTTCACTTTTTTTCTAACTAACTGAAAAAAAATTATTGTCATTGGCATCATGAGTCCTAAATTGGATAGAAATAAGGCATATAGGAGAGAACATATTGTGCAGTAAGCCATATAATGCCCACAAAAGATATGAGGTCCTAATTTCTAGAACCTGCGCATGTTGCCTTTTATGGGAAAAGAAAAGCTCTTTATAGATATGATTAAGTGAATGGATTTGAAATAGATTATCCTAGATGATCTGGTGGGCCCTAAATATAATCACGAGTGTTCAATTGAAAGAACTGGAAAAAGTAAAGTGATCATATAAGCAGAGATATGAGCAATGCAGCCACTGGCCAAGAAAAGCCAGAAGCCACCAGAAGCTGGAAGAGACAAGGAATAGATTCTCCCTTGGAGCCCCCAGAGGGAGCACGGCCTTGTTGACACCTTGGTTTCAGCTCAGTAAAACTAATTTCAGACTTCTGACCTCCACAACTGTTAGAAAACAAATGTCTGTTGTTTTTAGCCACTAAATTTGTATTCATTTGTTACAGCAGTTGCAGAAAACTAATGTACTTAGGATAATGTTTATGAGCATAGTCTCTTTAAGTCAAACTGTTTATGTTTAAAAACTGACTACTATTTGTAACTATGAAAACTGGGCAAAGTATAGCTTTCTCTATAGTTCAGGGTTTTCTTCTGTGACATGAGATGATTAATAGTAGTACCCATCTCATAGAATTGTGTGAGAATTAAAAATAATTATTTATGTATAAAGTGGCTAGCAAATCACACGCAAATGTCAACTATTATTATATGTTTAACATTGTAATGTTTTGAATTACCAAGGATAGTTAATGTATTTCCATTTTTGAAAGTCTTTTAGAAGCTAGTTAATTTTATTGTCACTAAAAGTGGACACACTCCCATTCTGAGTTATATCAATCTCAAAGATTCTATAATTGTATAACCCAGATGTAGTTAATAGTAGATAGGCCAAATGACTCTGACAGCTGATCCTAACCCATTTAATCAAGAACAGACCTTCTTGGTAGCAGCAAGGACCAGTGAAAATAATTAAGGGATGAAGCTGCCATAATTGCTGATAACTTAAGCCAATCTACCAAAGTCACAGCAGTGGTCAGTTCTGGGATTTCCTCCTAGACAGAAGGTAGAACAACATAGAATTATTAGAATGCTTACTTATTTCACTGACGATGGCCACATTAGCAGACACAGATTTGTAATACTCAAGAGACTGGCCGGCTTGCAGGCTCTGTACAATTTATTTATATACTTTATTCCTCCTTTCCTTTAGGTGAACCTGTTTTAAACTTTACGTCAGAGCTTCTTATACACTTGAACCACTTAGCTGAGATATATATTTATATTCATTCTTCATTTTATGTGATGTAACATTTTAAATTCTATTATTAACATAAAGAATGAACCTAGTAATTGAGATAACTAGAAGTGTGTAGGGTAGAGAAACTTTTTCTGCCCATCCTAGGTTTTCTAGCTGGGGTCCTGTAAATTGGACCAATGAAAGATTAATGAAAGAGAAGCACATACATTTATTTTTTATTATTTTTGTGTTTACTTAGTTTTATTTATTTTTTATTTTTAATATTTATTTATTATGGAGACATTGATTAACAAACTCCAGAAAGTTTCAAGTGTGCAATTCAACAGTGTCATATATATATATTTCATTGTGTGTTCACTGTCCATAGTTAGATTTCCTTCTGTCACCACATATTTGACTCCTTTTACCCTATCTACCTCCCCTTCCCCCCTCCCCTTCCCCTCTTGTAAACATTAGTCTATTGTCCATGTCCATGAGTCTCTGTTTGTTTGTACTGTTTGTTTGCTGCTTTTAGGTTTATATCCCACATATAAATGACATCATGTGATTTTTCAACTTTTTCTGTCTGGCTTATTTCCCTTAGCATTGTTATCTCAAGGTCCATCCATGTTGTCACAAATGGCAGTATTTCATCTCTTCTTATGGCTGAGTAATATTCCATTGTATATACGTACCACAGCTTCTTTATCCAGTCATCCATTGTAGGTCACTTCCGTTATTTCCATGTCCTGGCCACTGTGAATAATGCTATGAACATCGGTGTGCAAGAACCTTTTCGGATATATGTTTTCAAGTCTTTGGAGTAAATACCCAGTAGAGGGATTGCTTGATCATATGGTAGATCAATTCTTAGTTTTTTGTGGAACCTCCATACTGTTTTCCATAGTGGCTATATTAATTTGCAGTCCCGCCAGCAGTGTAGGAGGGTTTCTTTTTCTGTGCATCCTCTCCAACACTTGTTATTACTTGTCCTATTGATAATAGCTATTCTAATAGGTGTGCAATGGTATCTCATTGTAGTTTCGATTTTTCATTTCTCTAATAGCTAGCAATGTTGAGCATCTTTTTATATGTTTGTTGGCCATTTGTATGTCTTCCTGGGAGAAGTGTCTGTTCAGGTCCTCTGCCCATTTTTTTTATTGGATTGTATGTTTTTTATTGTTATTGAGCCATATGAGTTCTTTGTATATTTTGGATATTAAGCTCTTATTGGAGGCATTGCTTGCAAACATATCTTTCCATTTGGATGGTTGTTTCTTTACCTTGTTGATGGTTATATTATTATTATTATTATTATTATTATTATTATTATTATTATTGCTGTACTGAAGCTTTTTAGTTTGATATAGTTCCATTCATTTATTTTTGCTTTTACTTACCTTGCCTTTGAGGTCAAATTCATAAATCCTCTTTAAGTCCAAGGTCCATGAGTTTAGTTCATATGTTTTATTCTGTGCATTTTATTGTTTCAGGTCTCATATTCAAGTCCTTAATCCATTTTGAGTTAATTTTGGTGTGTAGTGATAGACAGCAATCTAATTTCATTCTTTTGCAGATGGCTTTCCAGTTTTCCCAGTGCCATTTATTGAAGAGGCTTTCCTTTCTCCACTGTATGGCTCCTTTGTCAAAAATTATTTGCCCATATAAGCACAGGTTTACTTCTGGACTCTCAGTTCTGTTCCATTGGTCTGAGCAAACACATTTATTTAATATAAGCTTTATGCGTCACAAGAGTCTTAATGAGGAAATAAAGACATGAAGAAACAGTTAAACTTTAATTGTTTTTATACTAGGTATGACAGAGTAGAAAGTCATGGAAAAATGTAATAGGACAAAAAGATGTGAACTAATGGTAGTAAATAGGAAGAAACGTAGTAAGGCCTATTTCATTCAGATTTCTTCCAGTGCCCCTCTTTCTTCAGATATAGATACTCCTTCCCGTCAGGTATGGGGAGGGCACCTCTCCCATGGGGATCTTATGAATTGTTTCATGAGAGAAGGAAGGGAGAAGTCATAAAGTCATTTCTTCACTTGTTGTTTCTCAAATTACTTTTGCTTAAAAGTCAATATTCCAAGGTACCATAATTTGAGGTGATATATCCTGAACCCCTCAAATGTCATATTTGCAATTTTTTATTTGAACTTAGTGTTCTATTTAGTCTACCTGCAACTCTACACTTGAATCTTTCATTCTTGTGTTTAAAAGAATATGGATGCATTCTGGTCTCTTTTTTATGTTGTTACCTTCCATTGTATCTTCCCAGAATTCAATGATTTAATCCATTTTACTTTGACCAAATAACTCCAATACCTTACTCTTTTCTGTTATGAGAGTTATAAGTTATCTTTAATCTGATTGATTTATATGCAGCTACCTAATATTTAGAATAGTACAGATATTAATAAAAAGATTTCTGAGCCAAGCATCTGGTGACACTAGTATTTAATACAATATCCTATATAATTAATGGAGCATTGGAGTTTTAACTTACATTGTTTTGACATATTGCAGTAGGACTTTGTATAACTTTGTTTTATTATAACATTGATAAGCAAAATAATAATAATAATAATTCCTGGTCAGAGCCACATCTGTTTGAAGTTTGCATGTTCTACATCGGTTTTCTCCTGGGACTCTAGTTTCCACACATCCCCAAAATGTGCATTTGAGGTGAATTGCTGTGTCTACACTGTCCCAGTGTGAGTGACTGTGGGTGTAGCTGTGAGTGTCCCTATGACAGAATAATGTCCTGTCCAGAGTCAGTTCCTGTCTTTTGCCCCAAATTGGTGGGATAGGCTCTAGCCACCTACAATGCTGAACTGGAATAAACAGGTTGCAAAATAATGACTTTAAAAAAAAAAAATCTTTCTTAAATATATGTAAAACTCACATTTATTTCAATGTTTAATATTAGAAATGTTTTAAATTTTTATTTAGCTATTTGGGGATTTTTTTATGACCAGAAATATGCCTTAGAAACTTAACTATTCTTTGTTAATTAGCCTATGGTAAAATTTGTTTCATTATGTTATTTCACTTAAAACAGCAGTTTCCAAGAACCTGTTGATGACATTAAGTGAAGACTTACTGTATTGACTTATTTAAAGGCCCCTGTAATTATGATTGAGGGTATAATCGAGGTATCAAACTTCCTCATCTATTAATATGAGTCTCTTTCTCATTCAGTGTTTACCAAACCATGACCCAAGAATTAGTTCCAGAAGTCATTATGTGATGTTGCGTGAAAAACACATTCCATGATCAGATAAGCTTGGCAAATACTTGGATAAAGTTAAATGTCTGTGTTCTTCCAGACTCCTCAGAAGACTTTAATGCAGTGAATATATTCTGCTTCTTCTATAACAGATAGAATTCACCGATTCCCAAACCTATTTGAAAAGATAAACCTTATTTTGTTTTCTTGTTTGTGGACAGTAATCTACTTCCAATTTATGAATGACTTTTCCTTGGAAGGCAGTTTGGGACATAATGAAATACATGGTATCTACTCCAACTGTAACATTTTTAATTTTTCTTTTTAATTATAGAGTTAATACATGAATTCTTTTTAAAAAGTTAAATGTTGCTGATATTTTATTAATGTAGTCTTTGTCTAATTTCCTACCAATCCTGATGAGAGATAACTAGATTTGTTTTTATTAATTTCCTATTCTTCCTCGTAACCCTTATCAGGTTTTATCACTGTTTAACCTAAATTCATTTACTTCAGTAAATCATGTGCAACATTTTCATTTGTTTTGGTTTGGTTTAACTTTTATCCATTGACAAGAATGTTCAGGAATGCCGAAGGGTAGGCCTTACATCAAAAATAAATATATTACTGACCAGGAAGAAAAGAGTGACTAAGCATTATTTCACGAGTATAAAGTCAAAGCAGATTATTTTTGCAATTTTTGGCGAAGTGACTTAAGGAAAATATGCCTATTTCCAAAATTTTGAGAAATTAAAACGGATAATTTTTACTTCTGTGTCTTTAAGATCACCCTTGGGCATACTCTATGTGAGGTAGTTGAATATGTCATTTCTAAAGGTACAGGAATGATATTTTTTCCCCCAAATTGATCAAACCCAAGGTAGCAATTTTATATATGTAAGTGTTTTCTTAGTAGTGGTTTTAGGACTATGTGAAAGATAGAAATCACCATGTAAAGGCAATTTGTGGTTTCAGAGAAAGAGTAAAAATTAAAAAAAAAAAAAACATTTAACACTCTAACCTACTTCAAATGTAGTTTCTCCTAGTTAAGGAGGATTATTCTGGTTGTAAGAACTCTAAGTTACTGTAGAAAGAAGGAAGGACAAGACTGAAGCAGTATCTAGGTTATATTTAGCATTTTCTCTCCTTTTTTGATTTTATAAAGGAGATCTTTTGATAACACTGGAATTCATGGATGGATTTATAATGATTTTAATCCACAAAATAGCTAAGATTAGCCACAATACAAAGGATTTATTGGAGGAGTTCCATCTGTTCAATGATGCTAGTTTTAATCCATGATCACATATATACAGATAATCTATAGCTTTAGTGCTTTGCTAAGGTATACCAGGGTTCTAACAAAAATATGAAGTGCAGTTCTCTTAAAAGATGAAAGTCACGTCTTTCCTAGCCACTGTAAAATGCAGGCTCTCATGTCTTTCCTGCTTGAAAATCTTTGAAGATTCCTAGGTCTGTTAGGTAAATCCTTTTATGACCTCCTTCTCACCCATCTCCAATCTACAGCTGCCGCTAGCCTTAGAGAAGAAGTTTCTTTATATGAGGCCTCTCTAATGTTTTTGTGATCCTCCTTAAAAGTTCAGAAAAAAAAATGAGAAGTTAGAAGGAAATTAGCTATTTCCTTTTTTTTTGTCTGTTACTTTTGAGGCTAGTTCTGTTAGTTACATCTTTCATACACAAGCTGCCATGTAGTGGAGAAGGTGGCAGAAGGGCATCAGTCTATGTCTTCGCCCTGCTTAAAGATGTAATCATTAAAATATTTTACTTATTAAAAAAGTAGTAAATTGGACAATTGTCTCTTCCCCCTCCTACAAATTTATACTAATGTTAAATATCAAAGCAATGAATGTTCCCTTGGCAGCCGATTTTTTTTTTTTTTATGTAGTATGGCTTAATTTTTGTTACATGACTAAATTTTCCAAAATTTAATTTTATGATTGTTTTGGGTATATCTTCTAATATAACATAACAAAATTAAGAATCAAATCTCCATGTATTTTATAATATAAAATATTAATTTTTATATGAAATAATGCATACAAAGAACTTAGGAATAGTATTTGGAAAATAGTAAATACTCAAAGATAATAGGAATTTTGTTATATTATTATTACCATTTTGAAATGGAAACACCTAAAATATCCAACCATAAGGCATATAAGTAATATATATAAAATATATTTTAGAGATTAGAGCACAGTCATTATTGAAGATTTTTCTAAGGGTTCTATAATGGAGAACTTATAGAAATGTATTCAAAATATTAATATACAAAAAAGCTTTCATAATCTATGTTAGAAAATATTTTTTATACATAATCAAAAAGATCCTGAAGACATCCTGATAAAAAGATAACATATATATTTGAGTGATGAGGAATTTGTACTGTTTTTTATTCTACTTTTTTTTTGTTTACTAATGTTTTTAGAAATAAATGTTCCATAAAGTGGAAAAATATAAAATAGGCATATTAGATAAATTGCTAATCCTATTTTATCAGAAAAAGATCCAAACACAATTTACTATTATATCTTCATTAGAACAATTTTGCAAAAGTGCAACTGACCCCTTCCCTAAAATATAAAATACATCTTAAGGGTTAGTGTTACAAATTTTAACTTGTAGCAGTAACCTCTATAGTTCTTATAATCTTTGTACTTAGAACATCATTAAACATTTCTTTCGGATCTTTTCTTCAGTTAATTGACAGAATTAAAATCTCAGTTTTCGCCCATAAATTAAGTCAAACAGACAATTAAATGAAGACCAAGCACAGCGGGGCACGAGGCCTTGCACCTCACAATGCTCCTTTTCTTGAGTTCTGGTGCTGGCTTGCTACAGAGAAGAGGCCTATGCTCCCTTGCTCCTTTTCTTCTTTTGAATATTTAATTTCTGTTGATTGGTTATTGTCTAGAGTCTTGAGAGAGCCTGGGGAAGTTAGCTCATTTTTTCCTGGAATGCCTTAGTTCAGCCAAACCTGGGCAAGAAGGCATCTGGTGAGGGACTCTGTTGGAATCCTTCAGGTATGATGAAATAAGTTAGTATGTATGTTACTCTAAAGCAGTATTTTGCAAAATGTGGTCCTTGGGACACCTGCAAAAACATAATGTGGGGAGGCTGCTAGAAATGCAGATGCCTTCGCTCTACCCCAAAACAATTACATAAAAATATCTGAGGATGGAGAGGAAGTAAAATCATTTTTATAAATTCATCAAGGACTTCTTTTGCATAGTAAAATTTTAGAACTAGTCAATTTTTGTTGTTTCTAAGCAAGAACAAGTAAGACCTCCTGTAGACAGCTTAAGTACTCACAAGTGGGATAACCTTGACTCCTACTATGTAGTCCTTTTATTCTATAATTATCTTCTTTAAGTCTAAAATTTGCTTGTCTGGTAAAAGCTTTAATCAGACCGATACTCTTCTTTCTTGGCTTCTAGGGAAATAGATATGAGTAGAGCTCTAATCCTAAAAATTTTTCAAGATGAACCAACAATAGATATTTAAATGCATCAGTATTTTTCATCCTTTGGCTTCTAATTCCCCAACCCCTTCCCCCACAATAAAACAAGCATTTATTGAGTTCTTATCAATATTTTGCAATTCATTGTCATCCTTTAAACAATTATATTTGGTATGGAGTCTATTAAGAAACTTCCTATTGCAAATAACAGGAAATTCACTCTGACTGGCTTAAACACTAAATGGAGCTGACCGAAGAGTTAAGTACATAGTATGGGCTTCAGACGAGGCTTAATTCAGTGATGCAATAAAATCTGCAAAAACAAACAAACAAACAAAAAAAACAAAAAAAACTGATATTAGGTATCTCATTCTAGTATTAGCTCTCTTCATGTTATAAGACAGCATTCAGCAGATTCTGGTGACTATTTTCTTCCTTGTTTATATCTAGAAGGAAGGGGATGCCAGTCTATTCATGAAAATATGAGAAATGATTTTTCCCAAAAGCTCCAGGCAATATCTTCTTGTACCTGGTTTGCCCCACAGTTTAGTCACCTACTAATCTCTGAACCAATCATTGCATAATGTAGTGAGGAGAATTGTCACAGACTAATCAGCTTCTTGCCTGGAGTTGGAGGTATCGACAGGCTTTGCTTAATGCATATGGAGAAGCGAATGCCAAAATGGAAGCCAGAATAAAAATCAGTTTACTGCATATAAAAGTAAAATGTAGATCAAAGCCAACAACTATTTTTTAAAGTTATAAAAATTGTGAAACAAATATGGTTCTAACATTTCTTGGCCATCAAAGCTTAAAGGAAAACCTAATCAATCCCTTAAATGTCATTTCTCACAGGCTGAACAAAGATTTTCTTGGCTTTAAAGAATTTTTTTTTTTCTACTAGGCTTTATAGCTAGGATGCTATAGAGCACAGTCTTCGAAAGTATTTAGACAGTAAATGAAATAACATTCATGATATTTTTCAAGGTAGGGCTTCTCAACATTATAAAGCAATTCATAATGCCGCATGGTAGGGCATGCAAAACAGTTACTATGAAAGCTCAAAAAGTAGGCTCTTTCCATGCAGTTTCCTCATTGTCAGACATGAAATGACCCCAAATTAAGTTAGTTCCTTACTAACAAAGGTGTTACACTAGTCTTCGCAATCCTTCATAAGACATTATTTGTACTTAGGCTTCTACCGGTGGTTCTCAAGAGAAAAATCCCATATTTCACAGAATATATATTTGTAGATTTGTATATATTTGAATATAATCTATAAATCCAGAGAATATATTTCATAGAATATAAAAGTGTACATATATACAAACATGTGCATGTATTTTATAAAACATGTATATTTATAAAAATAGGATTTTCTTCTTAGAACCTTTTATATATACACATATATACTCATAAAATATATACATATGTATAAAGAGGGAGGATCAATACATATTTTAAGATCTATAAAACTGATTTCTCAGTTTATGGTATATTAGATTTGGTTAAATATGACACTTTTATTTTTTAACAAAATGATCTTTACCCTAAGATCCTATATAGTTTAAAAAGTCCTGATGAAATGTTATATTGATGTGTTGATTTGCAGTTTTCATACAAAAGATATTTAATTGCTCCTTAGAGGTTTGGACTGGAGAAGAATTTCTGTGAATAAATTAATCTCCTGTACCCTTTACTCCTTCCTGAAAAGGAAGGGAATGTCTGAGGTCCAGACAAACTTCAGCATTTCAAACAAGATATATTTCCTTGTATATGATTGCTTCCACCAAGAAAATGATTAGAAAGATTAACATGAATATAACAAACTCAGCCAGCTCTTATAAGCAAAAAAATAGCTCCAGATACATTTTGCAAGTCACTAGGACCAAAATCGATTTCTATAAACGTCACTTAGTTTTATGATAATCAGAATACATTGTTTGGAGAAAAATATTAATTTAGGTAGGTCTGAAGAGTTGTCACTCAGTTAATTAATCCCATCTGCTATTTTTACTGTCAGAGCTGCAGCAATTCGTTTGCCAGGAATTCAAAACCAGAAAAAGGCCCCATGAGCCCCACTAACCATCTTTATCTACAACATCTTTTACATAATATACATGAATTCAAATTTGAAAAGGTGACAAAGAAAAAAAATTGTCAGGATAATCTGCTTTATTTCATTTGTGTTCATGGAAATTTGGAAAATTAACTTTAAATATCATGACATTCAAAAAACCAAACTGTGAAATTGTAGGGGAGAAAAAGAAGGAGGGTGTAGGAATGTGATTAAAATTTTTTACCTTTCTTCCTAAAATAAAATGAGTGGTTTCACTTGCAATTAAAATGTGTACTTTGTTCTTTATAATCTTCTCCTTAATTTCTTATGGCAAAATTGTTCATTGTTCTTCATTCTGTTGTGTTATCTTTGGAGTTGAACTTGATGTTAATTTTTTTTAATATTTATCATTCTTTGTCTTTATTCTGTAGGTAATACCATATTATGAGAGGCCTAGCATTAGACTTGCTATTCTGAAATAACTCACATGTGACGATGTAATGTGAGTAATTACCTGCATTATAAATTTCCCAAAAAGACATATGGTATCTTGTTTTCCCCAGTGAGTTTATCACTCAGGTGCTTAGACAAGTGCATTAACTCTTCAAGACACCCATTTCCCTAAGCTTTTAGAGTATGACAGAGCATAGAATACAAATAAACTAAAGTACGTATCAGTAAAGAGAACTAGGTGAGCCAGTTTTTTTGACCTATATGGCCACTGAAACTGCATATCAGATATATCACTAGAAATGCCAATTTTTCTTTCATAGTTCATCAGATGAAAAGGCTGCTGCAAAGTTCACTTGGAAATGACCACCCCGCCAAAACGTTCATGCTGTTTTTAATCTTTATTTTATTTCATCTCAAAATCTGATACTGTTAATTATTTTTTTCTTCCCCTTAAACCTGATTATAATCCTGCAGTTATGATTAGATCTCTTTCATAAACATCTCCAACTCTTATTTCATTTTGTTTTATGTCTTCTTCTAGAGCGGTCTTATTTACACCTATAGGCTGAACTGTCAACTATTCAAGTGTGTCTAAGTTTCGAATTGTATTTTTACCTGTTAGATTCCTCTACCTAGATCCATTTTAAACTTACCCTACTAGAACTGATCTCATTTCGTTTTCTCTCAAACTTGATTTTCTTACCTATATTATTATTTTTAAAACAATAGTGATTTCATTTACTCTGTCCAATCAACTCAAAACCTCGATCATTTCCATCTTTCTTCTTTACCCAGCATTCGCTGTTGGCGAAGCCATATGCCTGCTTGAAAATGTAGGTTCTTGGAACATGGAAACCAGTAAGGCCCACAATGATTGTCTGCTCAATGTTAGCTCAGTTCTGAATTTATGTTACACACACAACAAACATTTGCTGACATGCATACAAATGCCAAAGAATTATTAAACATAATTCATATTATTTGGTCACATTGGGATTTCATTGAGAATTTTACTTTGGATTATTGGGTCATAACAGATTTTCAATTTTTTTTTTTCTAAACCCGTTTTTTATTGTCCTGGCTATTAAAATAGGATTTTATCTTCTCTCAGTTGCCCTGTATGTAGGGAAAACCTGTAACCCCAAAGAACATCTGGTGTTTTTATATACCCATTTAAGGAAAAGATATATTATATCTCTATAAACCTTTACTTTTTCTGATTCCAGCACATTCTTGTAATAGTCACTGATCTATCAATTTGTTGATTATATGGATCTCCTCACTTAGGTCATAAATGCAATTATATGATTTTAATGAAGATTTATTCATTCAGCACACATCTATCTAGTGGCTACTATTGGTGAGGACCTGTCATACACATCTCGTACATCAATAAACAAAACAGACAGTGAGCCTTGCCCTCAAGAAACTTAAATTCTGGTGAAGAGAAAAAAAAAACCACACTAAACAATAACTGTAATAAGAAATAGATATATTAGAAGGTAAGTGCAGAATTACAAAGGAACAGCAAAGCTAGGTGGATGGTGAATCTGTGAGGAGAGGTGTTAATGTTTTAAAGAAAAAAGGAGAGAACAAATAAAATTTTTTTGACCTTCTTCCAGAAATTGTGACTGAGGAAGATAGATTGCAATCCTTTTCTCCTTTTACAATTGAGGGTTGTATTTTTTTTCCCTTCTGTTCCCAATCAACTCCCAGCCTAAGTAGTGTGATAGATGATCTAATGCGCTGAAGAAATAAGCTCTGAAATAGCCAATGAAAGAAGCCATTCCTAAAGAGCAAAGAGTTAATGAAGAATTTTTAACAGCCTATCGACTAAGCTTCACTCTGTTACCATTTAAATGGTCTCAAATGGGATGTGAAGCTTAACATATCACGGAATAGTGTGTAGTTTCTGGTGGCTGCAAACATTTTCTCATTAATCCTAGTTGCTGGATACATCGGCAATACCAAGAAGTTTGGAGAGAGTCTGCAGCATCATCTCAAATTTTTTTCTTTTGTTTTAAAGTAGGACTTTCAGAGAATTAAGAAGTAACATTACAAATGTTTTTCTTATAATTAAAAATAAATTTGTTTTTAAATAAGTAATTAATATCCTGTGAATATTGATGTTTATGACTAGACCCAGTATTCTGTTTCCAACCAAAAAATTAAAATCTCATTTCTAACTGACAGGCCTCTATTCTATTGCATTACCTACTTGCTCATGCACTATCTTAAATGTTCATGTGTCCTTGGTTTCATGTTTTCATTTTAAGTCATCCAATACATCTAAAGTTCCAAACATGCTATTTTGCTCATATTATATTGGTAGTTGTGAATTCTTAATTGAATTTCTAAACCGTATTGTATATTGCTATGTGTCGTCCTCATAGAGGGTCTGCTATATCTATGACTTCTTTGCAAGATGCCAACTTGGACATTTTTTTTTCCTTATTGACATAGATATTGACACAATATTGCTTTATGTGAATAATAAAATTTACATATATCCTAATATTAAAAAATGTTCACAGGTAAATAAATCTTCAGGTTTTCAGCATCTAGACTGCGTATTCCCTCTACTCTGTGATTAGGGTGAACCAGCATTCCAGGTTGCCCAGGACAGTGCCAGTTTAAGCCTGGCATCTCAGCATGCTATTAATAATTCTCCCTTTCACTCAGAAAAAGTACCATATTCATGTGAAAAATTAAGTGGACACCATATCCATGACTGATCTGAAACCTAGTGTCACTAAGGACATTGCCCTTTAACGTGGCTTCTAAGACATTACTCATTTGCTCATTAAATCTTCTAGAACATCCCCAGCTCCTTCGAGAACGGTCACTACCATTTTTCTCTCTTCATCACTGTCATGACCATTTCTCTCGATGTGTTGAAGCCTTTTGCTATTGATTTTACTCCCTATCTCAACCTAGCCATCACCCTTTTTGTACCTCATGCTTATAAACAGCCGAACACTGTGATGTCTCACTTCTTTTCCATGGTCGTCTCTTATTATATTTACCTCCACCCCGATTCATATCCTTAATGATTCTCTAAATCTTGTCTGCTTTACCACTGAAATTTGGTATTTAGATATTCCTTTTCTGACTGTCTCCTATTTTCACATCCCCTTAGCTTCCTTTTTAATTACTTGCTCTAAGTCTCTTCTTTAACCCCATTGATACCTCAAAGATTTGTCTTCTTAACTGTCAGACTTTCAGGCCTTTGTTAATCTCTTTGAGCCTTGGTTTCTTTCCCGTTTAGAACATCTTCCCTTTTATATGGGCTTGATTTTCTTTTTTCTTGATTCACACTCAAAAATCTTCCACCTCCACTCTCATTGACACTCTAGGAATGTACCTATTTTATTTTGTTCATTGCAGGTGCTCCAGAAATTTATTTGCTTATTATTCCTCTTTTCTTTTTTTACCTGAAATTCAGGAACTCTATCTTCTTTACTACTCTATCCCTAGCATCTAAAGTGGTGTATACTATATCATAGCCCTTCATTAAATTATTTGTTCATTTGCTAACTTTTCTGTAAAATGTGAGTAGTATGACATTTAGTTCACAGGACTGTTGTAAGGATCAATGATATAATATACAAGGAGCTTTGGATCTTACCTAGCAAAGGTCAGCACTCAGTATTTAGCTATTTTCATTATGCCACACAAAACAGCAGCAAGAATATTCTAACAAGCAAACCAATCATTTTGTTTATTTACCACTGTTTCAAATGGCCAACCACTATCTTGAAGATGATGATCAAAGTCCTTAACATGGCAGAGGAAGACATTTATTATCCGAGCTTTGCTTATCAGTTCTGCCTCACCTTACACTGTGTTTAAACTGCCTCGAAGGCCATGTTCTCATCATACCGCTTTACATGTAATACCTTATCATACATGCTCTCCTTTCTAGGCCTCTGGCATGAGTTTGATGCCATCATGTTTTAACCTGGCTGATGCCTTCGGAGTCTCAAGATCTCAGTTGAGATCATTCTTTCTTTTCCTGACTCATAGAGCAGCACTATGTATATTGAAAGGGACATCAAGAACAAGGATTTTTTCATGCTCATATTTACTTCTTTGGTACCTATAGAAGCGGCTAACGCATGGCAGATTTGGACCTTTCACAGGCTTCCATCAGCACATCTACCCCCTCTACAGCACCCACACCCATTTACTTTTCATTCCCTCCTTTTACTGTCAATGAAACATTCTCCATATGCAAAATACATTCTATCCTTTCATGCCTATCCAAAGACATCACTGCACTGGCTTTCTCTCACATTCTTGCATTATTACTTATTGTTCTCCAAAGAATCATCTGCCTATAATATGCTGCTTTTATTCTCATTTTTGGATGAAAACTTCTCTTAACTCTACTCCTTTCTACCAGCTAAAATTCTTTCCTATGTGTTATTGTGCAGCAAAACTTCTTGAAAGGTACATTTACACTTTACTTCTTCGGCTTTCATGTATACTTCAATCTGGTGTTCATCCTGCCACACCTTCAAAAATGACCATAACGAGGTTATCAATTACTTTTATGTTGTCAAATGGTCAATAATTTCAAACTTAAAAAAGTTTAACAATAAAAATAGTGCAAAGCATACCATCCACCCTTTACTTATATTTACTTATTGCTAACTTTAGATCCCATTTGTGTGTGTGCTCTCTCTCTTCCCCTCTCTCCCTCCCTCCACCTACTTACCCCCCACCAAACACATATACCTGTAATTTTTTTTTCTCTCAAATGATAGAGGATGAGTTGCATATATCATCAATGGCCCTTTAATCCTAAATATTTTATTGCTTATTTCCTAAGGATAGGAATGTTTTCTTATATTATTATAGCACAATACTATTTTCATATATTTATATAATACCATGATTTTATCTAACCTACCCTCATATTCCAAATTTGTCAGTTGCTCAAAAGTCTTTATATCTTACCCTCAACCATCATCACCCAAGTACAGAATCTAGTCTAGAGGCAGTTATTTCATGTCTTTAGTCTACTTATTCTGAAACATTTCCACAGGTTTTCTTTGTCTTTTATGACATTGATATTTCTTAAAAATAAAGTATATCCTCACACACACTACTTTTGTTAATAGAACATTCCTTCTTTGGGGCCAAAATAGATAACATTGCATCTCTCAGTATCACATCTGGAGGCACACATTATCCATCCATCCCTCACTGAGATTTTAATTTTGCTCACACATTCAAGGTTCATCTGATTTCTACATTTTATGATTACTGAGATTACACACACACACATACACACACACACACATTTCTATATATTTAAATCCCTACAACTAATAAATAGTTGGTAAGGAGATACTTTAATAAAATTTTCCGTATCCTTTAAAAATTTCCTTCTAGACTTAGCATCTATGATAATCTTGCCTGACCCAAGCTTTACTATGATTGTTGCAAAATGATGTTTTCCAGCTTCAGCCTTCCTTCCACATTTACCAGTTGTCCTTCAGGATTGTACTGGAAGCAGGATCTCTCCCTATTCTCTCGTTTATTTATTATTATTATTATTATTATACACGAAAAATTTCTTATGTTTTATTGGTTTATGATTTGTTATTGTAATTTATTATTTTGGTACTAATGTTGTCTAGATTTGGCCAGTGGGAACCCCTTCATTCTGGTTCCTGTGTCCTTGTGATATGCCCTTGTCGTTTTTTGAGCACTTTTGTACTTTCTGGCATAAAAAAGATATTTCAGGTTAATTTTGTACCTATCCTGAACTGCCCTTGGAATCAACTATTTCTCCTAGGAGTTCTGGTTCCCTTTAGTAGAAAACGGTACTAGAGATCAAGATTTGGGCACAAAATATGCTCATTGCTACTGAGGTATCTTTGCTGCTTAGATCTTTCAGTTAGGAAATATATACATGCATGTAATACATGCAAACATATATATGCATACAAATATATATGATATACTCGCATGCATACATACATGCTACATATACATGTGCATATAAACATCAGTTTACACAATATTTTAGAAATTGTGTTCACAGCAATACCTTTAATTCCAATCCATTATTATAGTGTTCTTTCTTCCTTACTCCATTTCATATTTGTTTTTCTGTTCTTCCTATAGTGAGAATCCTGTAACCTCCCAATAACTTCATCATATTTACGCATTTGCTCAATTTTATAATATATCTAAATAGTAGATGTAGTTTAAGATTCTAAAATAGTTTTTGAATTTTGATGTTCATACCACTACAGTAAACAATGCTACCATAAAAAAGTTTAGGCTTCCCCCTGGCCTGGTCAATACAGAGGTATGTAGACAAATAGTGTGTGTGTAAATTATTTGGATTAGGATGGCCTAACATTTCTTCCTTCCTTCCTGTCTGAGTATGATATTTATTCTGAGTGATATTAAATACCTTTTTATATGTTTAATGACCACTTTTTTGCATCTTTTTTTGTGAATAGTGTGCTCATATCTTTTGCTAATGCCAATATAGGATTCTCGGTTCTATTAGCCTCAAATTTTAAGTTCTTTATAAATTATGGGTATTAATCCTTCATCTGTTATGTATACTGGAAATATTTTATTTGTCTTTGTATATTGCTTATGATTTTATATTTACCATCTTTTTAATTTATATGGTAAACATTAATTTCTTTTATTGCATACGAATTCTTAGTTGTACTTAGAAAGTCTTACCTTACGTTCAAGCTCTTGAGGAATTTATTTATGTTTCTATAGTCCTTGTGTAAATTCCATTTCATGTTTACATTTCTCATGTACTTAGAACTTATACTTGTATGTGGTGTGCCAGTGGATCTAACTATCTTTTACTAAAGATTGTTTCAACATCGTTTATAAAAAAGTTCTACTCTTGCCTTTCTTTGTGTGTTTTGAAAACTACGATGCCATTCTAAATCTCAAAGGTAAGTGATTTCATATCGGTTTTATTCTTGAGTCCCTGATGATTTTTTCTTTATATTTAAAGTCTAGTGTTTTTACTAGAATATGTCTCAGATTGATCCTTCTGAGTTGATTTTCCCTTGTACTCAGTGGGCTCTTTCGATGTATAGATTAAGATCTTCTCTAATTTCTAGACTTTCTTCTTGAGTTATAATTTTAAATACTAGTTCATTTCCATGTTTTTCTTCTTTCTTAGGTACACCAATAATATGAATACCCGACTTCCTCTATATATTTTCCATCTTAATTCATTTCTCTTTATCCCTTTTTACTTTTTTTTAAATCTCATTTTCATTCTTTTGGGTTTTGTGATTTTCTTTTATTTAATTCTAGTGTTCCTTGTACATCTTGCAATTTAGTCTTTATTTCTGATGAGATTTTGTCTTTTTCTTCCATCTATGCCATTAGTTCAAGCAACACTATTTCAATTTTTCTCATTTTATTTTTTTATCTTCTCTTTTAGTTTTTTTTTTTTTTTTTTTGTATTCTGAATTCAAGTGTTTTTATAATCCTAAAATACTCATGTGAGGATATTTATTTCGATTGAGGGCACTGTTTTTTCAATATTCTTCATATGATGATTATTCTGGAAGTCTCTTCAGCAGATCTCTTACTTGCATGTCTAGCATTTTACAACAATTTTGTGTGGACATGGTCTGCTTTGCTCTATTTTTTATTTCATGGGTATGGTTTCTAGTTCAAAGCTGCCATTGATGTTTTGCCTCTTCACTTTCATTTGTTGCTTCCTATTGCTGAGAGTGATTTTAGCTATGCTCCCTAAGACCTCAGTTCTGTTCCACTATTTTTCATAGCCTCTTCTCAGCCTCCCAACTTCTGCTTGTCACTCCCACAGTTTTGCAATAGTGGCCACAAGTTGAAGGGAGTTGAAGGATTTGTTTCTTTTATTCTTTTAGGTGCTGCCCTCTCTCTCTTAGTAGTACCAAACGTGTTTATCCTGTATAAGCTTATTTGTTTTCCTTGTTGATATGTTGGTTGTTTTGTGAGAGCCAAAGGGAGTTTGTATTGTGTTGCTATTGTTTTCTAAAACTCCATTGGTCAGTTCTCAGTCCTCGTTTTACTTGATTTATCAGTATCATTTGGCAACAATGATAACTTTCTTTTTCTGGATGTACTTTCTTCGTGTCCAGTCTGAGCATTTCCTACCACTTCTACTATTGACACTGTGGTGAGAGCTGCCATCATTTCTTATCTGAACCACTGACATAACCTCTTAAATACTTCTTCTCTTCACTGCTTATATTAGTCAGAGTAATTCTCTTTAAACTTAAAGCATGTATTATCATTCCTTTGTTCAAACTCTCCAGCGGCTTTCCATTCTCCTCAGAGTATAACCTAAATTTATTATAATGGCCTACAAAGTCTTACATGATGTGCCACTCATCACTTCTCTGACATCATCCTCTACTAGTCCCCTAATTGATTATTCCATTTTAGTTTCATTGGTTTCCCTGCTGTTCTACAAAGAAGTAAGATATTCTCCTGGATTGGGAGTTTGCACTAGCAGTTTTCATGGCTTAGGACACTCTTCACTTAGCTACCCACCTGGATATCTCTCTTGCTGGTCTCAGGTATTTGCGCACTATGGCCTTCTCAAAGAAGCACATTCTGACTGTCCTATTAATATTATAATTTAGCCTATGATAGTCCAATAGAAGGATAAATACACACATTGCTTTCCTAAATGTAGCAATGTTTTGCCTGTTCCTACTCAAGAATAGATATGTCACATAGATAGAAGCATTTATTTCCTTCTTCAGTTCTGGGAGGATCATAAGTCTGGTATTCTTTCGGGAAATAATGTTTCTAAAAATACCCTAATATCTTTAAAGAAATATATAAGTAATAAACAGTGGAAAAGTTAGCAGTTTGTTTCCATAGGTCTTTTATTACCCACTCCCCCACCCCAGATTACTCTGCAGTGTATACAGTGAAACACTATTGTGGTAGTGTCCCACATCCATGCAGGTAACTCACTGATGGAATAAGGTATTTAGAAAGGACTGAAAATTCATTTGGCCACTAGGAAACAATTTAGGGCAAAAGAGCAGAGTGAGCTTGTGGAAGAATTTCCACTAATCCCTTACTTCTTCTAGAAGCATTGGAGCGTGCCACATTTTTTTTGCTGAAATTTTAAAGTTTGGGAAAAGGATAAAATGTAATATAATAAGCATTTATCTTTAAATCCCTCCTACTCTTAGCATACCTCTAAGGAGCAGCAACAGTTCTACAGTTTGATGTGAGAAATGGTTTGAAGTAAAGTTTAGGAATTTAAAGAACTATTATTGCTTTGAAACACCCAATTATAAATCAGCCAAAGGTCTCTTAGAAACTTGATAGAATTATTGGGTCACCCAAAACATGATTTGTGCCCAGAAGAAGTTTCAGAGGCAAGGAAAGCAGGTTTCTGTTTACTGGGTAAATGCCTCTGGAAAAGTTAATTAAGAAATCAAAAGTTTCAATTTTCCTATTTGTGAAATAGAAATAATAATGTCAACTTTGTGAGGCGAGTATGAGGATTAAATGGCAAAATGGTTGTACAGTACTGTATTAGTTTTTTATGGCAGCTGTGACAAATTATCATAGATTATTAGCTTAAAACAATATATATTATCTTACATTTCTGTAGAGCAGGAGTCTGACATGGATCTTACTGGATAAGATCGAGATTTTGGCAGGGTGCTTTCCTTTCTGGAGGCCCTAGGGAAGAACTCATGTCCCTGCTTTCTCCAACTTCTAGAGACCACACTCACTTGCCTCGCCTCACAGCCCCTTCCTCTATCTGCAAAGTCCTTTTCCTGCTGACATCTTCTCGATTCCAATTTTTTGATTCCTTCTTTCACTTTTAAAGATCCCTGTAATTACATTGGAGCCTCCTGGATAATCCAGCTAATTTACGGTTATCTGATTAGCAAACTTAATTCTGTCTGCAACCTTAATTTCCTTTTGCCATGTAAACCAACATATTGACATAGTCTGAGGATTAGAATATGTGTATCTTTGAGGGACCATTATTTTACCTACCAGAAGTACTAATTATTATTAACAGATTCTTCAGTTCCTAAGTTTCTAGTCTTCTTTAGAGATAACAATAATATCAACTTCATAGTATATTTGTGATGATTAAATGAGCTAGTAGAAATAAAGTACCAAGAACAGTTGTTAGTAAACAATAGCAATTTCTTAGTACTTGGAGTCTAATTGTGCGTATATGTGTGTGTTTTACCAGTAATATAAAAATTAGTATATTAGCACATTTCACATCATTGTGAAAATTAGAAATGATATATATAGTGTCTCTAACACATTGTTTGTATAAAACCATCATTACTCAATATCTCTAATTCTTATATTTCTCATCTGTAAATCAAGGTCAGTAATTGTATATACTTCAGAGGATTCTCAAAAAGATTCAATTTGAATATATACATTAAGCATTTAGCATAGTACCTTATATAAGACTCAATAGCAAGTTAGTCATTATTATGATTTATAATAATAATATAAATTGTTATTATGTCTACATGTTCTTTGATTCATGACTCTGAAATCACTCCCTCTTGAAAAATTTCTCAATTTTCTTGGAAAAGTCAATGCTATATGAGAAAACTGGGAAAGTGTTCATCATGGACAGATGGATTCAATCTCTTCAAGCCAAAGCAGATTACTCCCTACCGGCGGAATCTCTCCCTTTTCCAGAGACCTATTGAGGTTTAGTGAAAAGCAAAGATAAATAGACATTCTTAGGCTGACCATAAGCCAAGAGTAGAGGACATATCCTTGCCAAATCCACATGCTGTAGATGCACAGCCGGATTGCGCAAGCTGTAGGAGTTCTAACAATCTGAATAAGGTCCTGAGAAGCAGCTGGGTGTTTTGGAGACTTCTGAGGCCATTCTTATTCATCAGCTTCCATTGTTGGTCTGAGGCTATCACTTGAGATACTCTCTTTGGGGGCATTTTCCTTAGCAGTGAGTGTAGCTTTGTCCATATTCCTATGAATTATCTATTAAAATATAGCATAAGTCTAATCCTTTTAGGATGAGAGAGGATCAGATCCTTCTCTTTTTCTTTACTTTTTGTGTTGGCTGACACTGTTTCAAGGGCCAGGAAATGTCATGTTTTGTTGTTGTTTGTTTGCTTGCTTGTTTGTTTTGTCAACTACATATTACTTTCTTAGGCCTCTTTGTTTTTCTACCTCCTGTTACAAAAAATGATTTTAGTTATCTTATTTACCTAGGAAACTTCTGTTGACCATTAAAAAACCTGTTTCAGATAGTCCTTCTCTCTCCAAAATTTTTCCTCAAATTCTCAATCTATCCATTTGCCACGTGACCTCCAGGTCTCATACTGATTCTTTCATTTCACTTATAACACTGCAGTATAATTTGTTGCTTTACTATCTGTCTTACCAACTATCCCATGACCTACTAGAGGCAGAAAATGTGTCTTTTCTATCTCCATGTCTCGAACAGCAACGTAACGCCTAGAAGGTTGCTAAAAGTTCAGTAGATTTTTGACAAAGGAAGCGATGGACTTAGGAATATTTGCGTTCCAAGAAGCAGACACTTATCAAACTAACTTAAAGCAAAAGTAAAAATTTGTGAAAAGCATATGGGGATATTTCATACAACCAAAAATTAAACAGTAGATCCAGACTTCAGTGGATTTGTAACCAGTACCATGGATGATTCAATCTCTCACACTGGAAGTTCTTTGATCTCTTTCCTTTGTCATTCTGGGCACATCTTCATTCTTTCTTTCTTCAGACTGGTTTCTCTGCATCCCAAGTAAAAGAGGGAAGCAGATAGCTACCCCAATATGATTCCTCTGATTAAACATCTTTTCCATTGAATCAAGTTGAAAGTACTAGGTTTCTTGAATCCTAACAAAATTTTTGCAGGAGAGGAAATTTGATTGGCCCTTTTAGGTCAAATGACATTGATAAATTAATTAACGATAGTCAGGAATTTGAGGACTTGAGGTAGAATTACTTCTGAGGTGACATTAGGTGGCTGACAATATTAGTAGATAAGGAGAGGAGGGCGTGGTTGGATGGGACAACACCTGTCTACCTGATCTACATAGAAGTAATTGAATTCTTAACATTTCACAGTAAATAATTTCACTTAAGAGAAAAGCCTAGGATTATGCGAGTGGCGCTGATCACCTTGGTGAAAAGCCTCCCCAGACATTAAAGTCCTCAGGAAAAAACACATTTATCTCTCAGTTCTATCAGGCTGAGCCTACTTCTGCCTCCCGAGCAGAAGCTTCCGGGACTTTGTTGGTGTCTTTCACACGCAGAGCCTCTCTTAGGGGCTGCTGTGTATTTATTAAACACCACCAGTACTCATTATAGATGTGTTAAAAATTCAGATCCTTAGAGAACACAGTAGATCGAAGTATTGACTCCTGTTTCACTTTCCCCATCTGTCCAAACATCAATAACAACGGAGTATGGGGGTCTGGAAGCACTGGGCTAATGTACCTCCCTTCGATCATAATTCCAGAGTTTGCCTTAATTAAGATTGATTTTTGCCCCTATGTTGTACATCTCTTAACTAACAGAAAAGTCGCAAGGGCACAGTTTAAGCATTAAGAATGTGAGTATTGTGGTGGGGAAAATGGAATCAAGTCTTATGCTTATGGAGCCTAGAAACTGCATGACTGGTATGCTTAAAATAAATCCTCAAGCAGATTTCTAAGGCACTGAGGAGTCACATAAGGGCACTGGAAAAATGAATTGCTCTTCTGACTCACTTTCCTTCATATGTATTGCCTGGGTGCATTATTGTTTATGGGCAGAAGGAAAGGTACTTTAAATTAAGCAAGTGAAGGCCACAGTGGGCCAGAGTTGCCTGCTTTTTTTCTTAGACATTTTCAGAAACATCCCTATCATCAACGAAATTCTATTGAGGGCTCACAATACTGTGGGTGCCTTCAAAATACTTGTGCTCAACAAAGGGGAAGTGCAGCCTCTGCCCTCAAGCAAATTACAATCTAGAGTAGAAAGCAGACATGGCATTAAGGAAAAGGGAAAGTGAAATCCTACAATACATGAATAAAAACACTACACAAAGGGATTTTGATTAGTTGTGACACTGTACCTTCATCCAGCTGCTGAAAGAGGCTTCTTTGGGGAAATAACTTTAAGGAATTTTTTTTTTTTTAAAGATATATCCTAAAAAGTAGATCATTGGGTAGGGAGAAATAAAGAGGCTTTTCTACGGATCACAATTATTTCATGCTAGAAATTTTAGCTTTCTTTTTATTACAGCATATCATGAGGATAAAAGGTCATGGAAGTGTGTGTGTGTGTGTGTGTGTGTGTGTGTGTGTG
>NW_024340699.1:5807144-5944374 GCF_902729225.1 Pteropus medius
GTGTGTGTGTGTGTGTGTGTGCGCGCGCGCGCACGCGCACGCGGGCACGCAGGTGTGAGCGAGAGAAAGGAAACTGTATATAGAATATTTGCTTCTTTGTTTCTAAGAAAGATAGACTCCAATTGCTATCCTCTTGCAGTAAGTGTTACCATGTCACCCAAACTAATACAACAGATTTCAAATGAGTGTTTTTATAAATATTTAAATAAACACTGTGATAATTGCATTTTCTCTGCTTGGTTTTCTTCCAACTTTTGCTTCAAATCAGCTCGGGAAAACATATTGTATATTTGTGTGACTTAAATTTTGGATAGGTGTGTGGAACATCTGGAGAACTCTGATAGAGATCATTTGGGGGTCAAGATTAGAAAATTCTCATGCTGGTTACAATAGAAAAGGATGTTATTTCAAAGATTCAATGTCACAGACTCCAGTTGTTGATGAATCCAGGCAAATACTTAGTCAAGGTCTCCCCAAGGCCATCCAATCTCTTGTCTCTATCCTCTTCAAATAGCTTCTTTGTTCTCCATTCTGACCAGACTGTACAGTTCCCAAGGGAAGAAAGAAGAAAAGTGAATGAGAGAAGACAAAGATAAAGGCAAATGTGATGTGTATCAGCATAAGCATGTATATTGTATGTACATTTATAAAAATTAATATGGATATATTCATTCACTGTGGCTTGTTTTAAAATATTCCAGCTGTAACAACAACAACAAAAGCATATGTGAACTCAGGCTAGGTAGAAGGCACTGAGATTTCCCTCACTAAGACTTAATCCACCCTAAATTTCTATTTTTTTCTTGCAATGTCTCTATATACAGGGGTTGAGTATCTTCCTCTGTAAAGATAGAAGTCTACACATTGGCCCTATTGTCCAGGCTTTGTTTCATTCACCTGTTCCGATCTTCTATAATTTGCATATGGATATGGACTTTATTTCTACATCCTTCTGCTCCTGCTACTGTAAGTCTTTCTTCCTGTTGCTTCCAGGGCCAACCTCTCTAGCTGCACTTTTTAAAAATTGTTCGCCCCAATTCTTTAAGTCTTGTATCACTGTGAACATACATAGTGATCATCTAATGGTACATCACCTAGAAAGTCTACCCTTAAAGACTTCCAATGATGCTCCTAGGAAGACAGAACCTACCTCAAGCTTTTGTGATTAAAATGGATCATCTCTGCTCTAAATCTTCTTCCTTCATGTCTAAATCCCCTCTAGGTGCTTTGCTTTAACTACACATCAATAATGTGAGCTTTCTGAATTCATTCTCCTAGAAGTAGACAGGCCAAATGTGTTAGTTTCCTATTGATGCTGTAATAAAATGCAAACCTAGTGGCTTAAAACAACATAAGTTTACTTTTTGCAGTTCTGGGATTCAGAAATCTAACTCACGTATTACTGGGCTAAAACCAGGGTGATTGTAAGGCTTCACTTCTTTCTGGAGACTCTGGGGGGGCACGTCTGTTTCCGGCTCTTTTCAGCTTCTAGAATTGCCTACATTCCTTGGCTCATCTCTCTCTTCTGTCTTCAAAGCCAGCAATAGACAATTTCTCACATCTCATCACTTGGATACTAACTTTTCTGCTTTGATCTTCCCTTATGATTACATTGAATATCACACATAATCCAGGATAATCTCCTAATTTTAAAAACAGGTAATTAGCAACCTTAATTCCATCTGCAACCTTAATTCCCCTCACTTGCCATGTAATGTAACATAGTCACAGATTCTAGAGATGTGAGCTTCTTTGGGAGGCCATTTTTCTGCCTACCACACCAGCTAAATCAGAAATTTTAAATTGTATCCTTTTACTGAACACATTATTTAGTTTACAAAAGCAGAAACTATGCGAGTATAGAATTATATGTCAAATGAACTTGCTTATTGATTTCGGAATCATCCTACTCATATGATCAACATGGCTGTATGTTTCTAAACATCCCAAATACCCTTCGGTCTTTTCTCTACCAGTCTGTGTGATTTGTTTGGCTCTAATATGTTGTGAGATTTCCTTGACACCTCACTCCTACTCCAATCCATTAGTTATAGATACCTCTATCCTCAATGTCCTCTACTTAGTATCCAGGACTCATTTACATATTTCTTTTTGCCCAACAGGAACTATTAATAGATTTTTTAATTTTTCTGTGATGTTGGCATTTTGCTAGTTTGTTGTTGTATGTTTGCCCTCCTTACTAACAAAGGACAAAGTACAAGCTGTGCCTCTGCAGCTTCTCTTAGTCTCTAATGCAGTGTTGTTCATTTTTGCCTAATGCTTTTATCAAACTCATGTCGCACACACAAAGATTTGCATACAAAAGAAGTCCTTCAGAGGACTTTCATAAATTAGTCTAATAATACATAATCCTTGGTCAGTTACTTTGTTCTCATTATTTTTTCCATCCTTTGTAAGTGAAGCCTTTAATAGAAGCCATTCTTGATCAAATTTTTGATTTTGTAGCATGGCACCCACAAATTACCAAGGTTTATCAAGGGCTTGCTGTGCTGTGCCTGATGCTGTGCTAAGGATCTACGTATAGTTTTTCATGGTCACGAGAAATGTCTAAATTAAATATTATTCCTACTCTGTAATTTTTGGTCAGGTAAATTGAGTCACAGAGAGTTTAGGTAATTTATGTATGATCGCACAACTAGCAAAGGGCAGAACTGGCTTGATATCAGCTCTCTCTCACAAACCCCGAAGTCTTTAGCATGAAGCTCTAGGTCCTGATCCTCTAGGGTATTCACTGTAGTTGCTCAACCAGCTTCCTCAGGAACCATGTCAAATCAAACCTGTTAGATCACAGACTGCCTTTCCAATTCAAGAAGCATTTATTGAATGTATGCTATATTCTGTGCATCATTTACCTATGATTCTGCAAGGTTTATGCCAACTGCCTTTGAGCATTATGCACTTTCTTTGGAAGAGGCTATGTCTCAAATATAGAAATGTTTAATGTCAAGGACATTCTTAAAGTTGCTATTGATGCAAAAGCTTTCTGAATGCACTATATAGATGTTGATAAAAAGAAAATAAACTTGATTTGAATAAAAGAAAATCAGCACTGGTTCTTTTGCCCATTCTTCTCGGAAAGCAGCCGTACTTAACGCCGAGTGAAATGTCCCGGGAATGTTTGCATAGAGAGAAAGTAATGCAGTAGAAGCTACTTGGCTCCTTGGTAATGAAAACCCAAGATGTTGACACTTATCTTGAAAGACTGTTAATTTTTTTCTGTCCCTCCCATATGTGTGATCATATAGCGCTTATGTTCTGGAGATGCCATTTCTCAAGAGACAGCATTGCCTGGCTTTCAGGGGATCGTAGCATATTAACTAAGACCGCTGGCTTCTGGTCATGCCTCTTTAGAAAGACAGCAAAAGGCAAATGGTGCATGCAAACTAGTGAAGCTCTAAGCATAGTACTCCTGTTACCAGCTGGGAAGGCAGGCAGAGTTACCTGACTATGGCCCAGGACTTGCCTTTCTGTTTTGGCCTTAAGGGATCTTGCAGGGGCCAGTCAGACTCCAAAGGCTGAGCAACATTTGCCTGTGTGCACTTTTAGGAAAATTCCAAGAATTACTTTTCACTTGTGAGCTCTGTTAATTCCATCCTCTGACTCGCCTCTCTTCATACCTAACAGCATCCTCCAGAAGCTATAAAAATCTCTAGAGGTCCTTGAAGTAATGAGAAAGCTGATGTTTTTTTTTTCCCCCTCTCTAATAATTATACTTTGATTTCTCCATAACAGTCTTTAGTTTGCTGCCAGTTGTCAGCACGGCTTTTTGCAGCTTTAACCTCGGGTGCTGCATCCTGCCCTCTTGCCTGCAAACTCTTCCTCAGCGGGCCACATCTTTGCCATTCCTCTCTATGTGAATTTTTCCACTAGGTGGAGCTGTAACAATTTAGCTCGCAGATCACAGTGTGAGACAGATTAAATTCACTGACCACTGCTCAGTACTCTGGGGAAGCATATTGCTATGGCCCAGAATTGCAAATCAAGTGCAGAGTCAGAAAACAGAACAACAAATCCCATAACAGAAAGACAATTGGAGATTACAAATTCCATGGGACAAATGCACGTCGATTTCACAAGTGAGCCCGGTGTTAGGTGTCCTGAATCGCTTGTCTAATTCCTGGGTTCTGGACCCAACTTTGTCACTCAGTCTGTGGGCTTTATCTCTCTGAAACTCCCTCATGTTCATATCTGTAAAACGAAGGGGTTAGAGCAGATGACTCTGAGTAGGTCTCTTCCAACTGTAACTCTGGATTTTACTATAAAATTGTAATCAAATTGTAGCAATTTTATAAAAACAAGGGAAGGTGTGAATTTAAATGTCTGTTCTTCAAGTCTTGCTTCTGCTTTAAAATCTACATCTACACCCAGTTGTAAAATAAACATTTCAATGATTTTTCTCACATTTATTTAATTTTCAAAAAATAGGACAAAGTAGATTTCCAACTTTAAATAGGAGATGTTGATTTTGTAAGTTTAAAGGCTAAAAGGTGACTTCTTGGGAGAAATACACTCCCCAACCATACTCTTCAGAATAAGGCTTGCCCAGCAAATTTAATTTGTTTAGTTCATTATTTATGTAGGACTTCGCACTGACATCCTTCTTTTTTCTACCGTGGTGAGTTAAGAACAATAGATTGCAGATCTGACACAAAGAGGTTGCTTCTCACTGAGAAATGTGAATAAATATTCCCTATTTGCAGGTCCTTTGAGATTTATATTTCATGTGTGCGCCTCAGTTTTACATCCTTATATTTTTATATTCTTAGAATATCCAGTTTTCTTTGAAGAAAGATTTCCTTAAAACCAAAATGGATACATCTTTTGGCAGAAGATATTAGAAACCAACACCTGCCTTCCTCTCCTGTCTAAAATCTGTTTCTCTCCCCAGCCCATGACAGTGAAAACTGATCATTTCAATCTGTTCTTTGTAAAACATTAATTGGATACGTAGAAGCACAGAAAACCTAACAGGTACTTTTTTTTTTAAAGATGGAAAGGGCATCAGAGATCATTCAGTTAAACCCTTTTTATTATGCCAATGAGGAATTGAAGACCCAAAGGTTAAGTGGCTTACCCAGAGTTATTCAGTGATTGAGTAAAAATGTTGTTTTAGAAAGAAACTCAGATTGAATAAAGGGAGGGCTAAACCTATTGTTTATTTTTTCTACCTATATAACCCCAATATTTTCACCCAAGCGTAACTTTTGGTCTACAAGCTGGGATCATATATGCTGCGGTTAGCATGTAGAAATAATACAGAGCAATTTGTGGGGTATGTCTAGTAGTAGCATAAATGAACTATAACCCAAAAATTGGAGTAGGGCAGAAAGTTCCCAAATGTGTTCTGTGACAACTAGTCCAACAAAGTGACCCACCAAAAAAGGGTTCCGTGTCAAGTAAGTTCACATAGAATCTCTCCTTGAACAGCCTTTAACCAGGCTTCTCTGAACTCATTGCTGACTAAGCCTTGACCTTGCCCTCCCTTCTATCTCCCAGGCCTATCTTCATCCTGCCTAGCCGGAATTCTGCTAGGAATTCTGCTAAGCCAGTTTAGTGATAATTTCCAACCCTTAATATGTGATCTCGTTGGCCTTACTTCAGGAAGAATCCCATTAAGTCATTTTAGCTAGAATCCCCCATCCGCTTAGTATTTTTCCATCCACTGATGCCCCTCTCTCTCCTCATTGGCTATAAATTCCCAGCTGTCTTTCCTGTACTCAGATTTGAATACAATCTCCCCCGACTCTTATTACAAAGCCCCCATTGTAAAAGTCTTGAGTAGAATCTTCCTTACCACTACAACAATCAGGATAAGTTTCTGTCTAACAAAATACAACAAAATGCTACATATTATTCTTTCTAGGGGATCCATTGTATATGTAGCACATTTATGTCTCTGAGAAGTTCTACAGTAGAGAAAACTGTTTACCACTGTTGAAATCATTATTGCTAAATGACTTGGACTTTTTTCCTTGAAGACTTATGTATTAACATCCATGTGATTTCATCCCCACATAATTTATTTTGTGATCAGAGCCAGCCTCTGTGTCATTATCAGTAGCCTCTTATTTTCCAAGTCTGCATACCTCTGAGTGAATCAGTGGAGAATATGGACAGGGAGATGGGGGTGGATGGTCAGGATGTTCATCTCTACTAGTGAGGAAGTCCAGTGCCCCGAGCTGCTTAAGCATGTTCGTGCTTAAGCCTGCTTCAGAGCACAAAATAAACATGTAACTAGGGATCCATGTATGTAAACGGAAAAGAGAAATTTTAACTTTTGTACTTTATATTTATAATTTCTTAAGTTTTGCATTCCTCTCTAACATACCTGTATGTATTTTCACACAAAATTGTATTTCCTTGAAAAAATTTGGAGAAAATATACAATTCGTAGAAATATACCATGTTTATCCAGCGATCGTTTATATTTTCTGGCATATAGACCTTCATATTTTTGAGGAACTACAAAGCACACTCTGGCGAGAGAACAGATTTAGTTAGAAATCTGTGCTGTGACTTCCCGCTGTGCTTCCTCTTAGTTGTATGATCTTGGTCTCAACACCTGCTTTATCGGAGGCCCCACAACTACAGCCAAATGGGGACAATCAGAGCTGCTCTGTCTACCACACAATGTCTTTATAATCCCAGAGGTGGTAGCATATGGGAAAATTGTGCCCAGTGCTTCACAAACATAAGGCTGTGTGGTTATTGTGTCGGATAGATGACAGAACTGGGGTCTCCTTCTTTTCCAAATTTACTTTCAAAAAGAGACTTTACCTGTGATGTTTGGGCAGAATTATGAGTAGTAGAGTATTGCGATTAGAAAGAGTACTCCCTTGTTATATTGAATCAAATAAAATATATATAACAGACCTGATCCACTAAATTAGAAGAGCTACTATGAGTTGTATAAAAACACTATATAGCTATCTGCAGAGATGTCCTCTAGATATATTCTCAAAAATACCTTAAATATTGCATTAAAATATCATAGGATTAAGTGTTTTCTTTCCATTGAAGTTGGTAATGCTTTCACCGGTGTTCTTTCTAGCTCTCTGAGGAACGAGAACAGTCCCTACTGATTCTGAGGAAGAGAAAACCTGTTATCTAACATCCTACATAGGCAGGGGTGGAAATGGGTGGGTATCAGATTTTCTTAATATATTCTTATGGATATGTCAAAGGATGACAGCATGTGAAGGGAAAGAGCTAACATGGAAGCATGGGAATCAGGATATGGGGATGTTTGAATTCAATCAACTTATTTTTTATTAAGTGCTTTTGGACTAGGAAAAAAGTCCAAGTCACTAGATACACAATAAGCAACATAGCATATGGAGGCCCCGTCCTTATGGAGTTTCCTTCAGGCAGTAGAAGAGGAGAAACTCTGATTAGCTGCAGTGAACTTAATCCAAGAATGGGAGGATAGGATTATTTGAGATGGGTCAGGATGTGGAAGAAGAATGCTTTGGATACAATTACTTAGGATTTATCCCAAAGTGTGACAGCACAGCTGCTCTGGGCAAAAGACCCAAATTCTGTCTGGGTATAAATTTCCCTACATTTTAAAGTAATTCCAGAGCATGCTGGAAAGAACCCTGAAGGAAGAAATGGAATCGAGACTCAGATTTGCTCCTGATGAGGTTCTGCTAAGGACAAGTCCCCAGAATTTAGTACTTTCATCAAAGATTGAACTAGACATTTTCCAAGCCCTCATTCATATCGTATATTCCAAGATTTGATGATTCTAGTGACTATTATAGTTATTCCTGACATTTCACTCAAATTAAATGTTTACATCTTTCTCCACTAGAAATCATGAAAAATGACTGACTATTAAAATTTATTGATTGGCACTTAGGATTGAAATAGCAGGAGATTTGTCTTAGGGGAATAATAAAGTTTTTATTATGATTATTTGTTAATATAATATCCCTCCATCCTAAACAGGATACCCATCTGCTATTTCCACACAGGTTTCATATCATGCATTGAGGTTAACACTATGTAATAGATTACATGTTTCAACTAATTGAGCAGTGTCGAACAATTGCTTAATAGAGCCAGGAGGTCTGCTTTGACATTGTCTTTCCCTGCACAGGAACAGCATTTGAATTTTTCTTCTCTTCATCTACACAAGTGACTCAGCTTGCTCGGGGGCGGGAGTAAGACAAAACAAACAAACAAACATGCAGGAAAAAAAAACAACCCACAATGTTTTCTTAGGCTAAAATAATGAATGGCTTGTGTACTGCTTACTGTAATTATTATATTGATATTCTACACTGAATTTGTCGAGCACCCTTAATTAAAGGTGAGGCAGGGAGGTATAGAGTTTGATCTATTACTGCAGAGAAGTAAATGATATCTTTTAAAGAAAGCCAGGTAATGCTGGGTGGAGGGGAGATTTGAGGCTACCTGGAAATGCATAGTATTATTGACAACTAAGAAAGGCAAGCTCCTTAGTGTTGCACATGGGTTTACAATGTATGATGATTAATAGGCACACCACCAGCAAAGTAATCTTTAACCCATAGATCTCCAAGTAACTTAAACACATTGATTTATTAAGTGTGGCCTCTGCAACAGTAGTCTTCAAATTTAAATCGTTTAACCTCCCAGTTCAATATTATTGTTGTTATCTGCTGCTATATCTACATGACATTAAAACAAGAAGCCAAGGAAGCCAATTCATTAAAAAATAAAAATAATAGTAAGTCAAAGTTGTTAATTGCATTGTGTCAGATTAGTTAATTGGTACTGTGTCCATCAAACAATGGATTTACTGGCTTAATTATTATTTGTTTCTCAGCTGATTGATTTGGCTTGATGCAGAATCTGCATGTAAGGGTCTCATCTTTTTTTAAAAATTTTTTTGTAAATTTTGGAACTAGGGCAGACTTTTTCCTTTTTAATATCTATGTTTTACAATAATTAATAAAAATGGCCTTTTATACATCTTAGGTTGATAATGATTAGTGCTGAAAGGGTTGAGTTTTATAATACAGTAGTTAAAATTCTAGACCTAATTTAAGATCTCAGAAGTCTAAATGATGAAAGAGATAATACTTCTTAAACCTGCCTACTTTTTAAAAAATTTTACTGAGTTTTACATTTGAATAAAGCAAGTAAAACTTTCTATCTCTCATCATTGAGTTTTCAGAAGGTGCTACGATTTCCCAAAAGATCTAAGAAACTTCTCTTATCGTGTTGTAGTGAAAATCGTTGCATAAAAATTAAGAAAATATCATACTTATTTTTTCAGTCGCCAATATTCTTTCTAAGTATATATACACATAATTTCAAAGTGTGCATGAAATATTAATAGAATGAAAAAATATGTGGCAACTCAACTTCAACTAGGTAGAAGGATATCCTCTAGAAAGAATTTATTTTTAATTAAGAAAAAACAAAAATAACACATTTTGGGCTTCTGACGAGGCTCTAGGAGCCCCAGGATGAAATTTTTTGCATTAATTTAATATGAATATAACTAATATTTAGTGAGGGTCTTTGATATTTCCATTACCAAACATCCTCATAACTGAAGCTATGAACATATACCCATGCATGAGCTGACAGCATTCAAAGGTTGATCTTACTAAAACTTGCTTAATAGAACTAAAAAGGTTCTCAAGGGGGAATGCAATTGAACATCTCTCTTTTTAGATCAGGAAACTGAAGTCCATAGAAGTTGTGATTTGGGGTTCTGGTTGTACTCAGAAAGTCAGCTGTTGGTTATTTAAAACCCTCCTACATCCATCAATGATCTGAAGTGCTTTACTGTAGTAGAAGTATAACCAAAAGTACAGATAAATAATCATAAATAATAGTGATGCTGATGATAATAGTCATGTTGACAATGATGATAATAATAATGTACATTTATGGATAACCTTCTGTACGCAATATAGGATAGTGGTTAAAAAATCTAAGTCCTAGTCTACGGCCATGCCACTCTGAACAAGTCCGATCCCGTCTGATCTTGGAAGCTAAGCAGGGTTAGGCCTGGTTAGTACTTGGATGAGAGACCACCTAGGAAGACTAGGTGCTGTAGGCGTAAAAAATAAGAGATTGTAAGATGACAAGGTCCTTGCAATCTATGAGCTCAACCAAGGGTGCCTCGCTTAAAAAAAAATAATAATAATAATTCCTAAAGACTTAGTTCAAATCACAGTGTTTATCATGACCTAGGCAAGCTATTTTACCTGTAAAGGGGGTCTAGAAAAAGTGCATGCATCATTTGAAGTCCAAGAAGATTGCATAATGTAAAAATCTGGCAGAGTGTCTTTTACGTGGAACACTCGAGTATTAACAATTATCAGTGCCTGAACAAAGTGATTATTTTTATTCTCATTTTACAGTTAAGGAAACTAAGTCTTAAAGACTATAGACTCTCTAAAGGAAATAGCTAACAATTGATAGTATGATTATTATCCCAAACACTAAAAGATATCAATTATAGAGATTCTTATAACTGTATTCTTGACATCTTAAATTATCAATGCTTTGGTGAAAGGACATTTCTTGGGAAACATAGTGAGGGGTGGGTGAAAAATGCACAGATTAATCCAAGGTTCCAATTCTTCTAAACCTT
The DNA here is from genome assembly GCF_902729225.1 of Pteropus medius. Taxonomy (NCBI): domain Eukaryota; kingdom Metazoa; phylum Chordata; class Mammalia; order Chiroptera; family Pteropodidae; genus Pteropus; species Pteropus medius. Next base: position 5,817,763 of record NW_024340699.1, read on the forward strand.
TGGACTGTTTCCTTTGCATTACTATGTAGGTCAAAGCTCAGTCCATGTTTTAGTCTACCAGCTAGGGAAACTGAGAACTATGGCCACATGTTCATATTAACACCTCAAATTCAGAAATCTCTGATATATTACAGTTATTAATGAATTCAAACAAATCCAATATTATATTCTTTCTGCCCTAACCTATATCACATTCATTTTTATGTATGTCTATATCAATATAGATATATAATGTCATATGTTTCAAAATATTGAAATTCATTTTATGTATACACTAACTCTTTTTGTGTAGGTCTTTTTAATATTTTCTTTGAATTAATCTGGAATCTGTTTCTAAGCAAGGGTCTGAAATAAAACTTGAGTATACTGGCATTGGATGTTAAAAGAATTATCCTTCCCTTGAAAGAGCACTGTCTTAAATTATGTCGTTATAGGTATTCAAGCAAAGTACATTATCTCTTCAGATAGGGGATGCAGGGGAGCTGCATCTGCCACTAAGGGAAGTTCAATGAAATTTCGAGAGTCAAGGTACTTATATTCATCTACATCTACACAAGTATTTCCATTTCAAACCTCAAGGCCCCATCCTCTTCCAAACAGTGGCCTAGATTTCATATGAGACTGGTGGGTTTATGAATTCAATTGGTTCTCCAACCTGCACAATCAAAAGCTGGCTCTATGTTTTTATATCGATTAGACCTACAGCTGGAAAAGGGAAGACTTTTTTTAGGAAGATCATAGTTCTATGGTTTTCTGATCATATCAAGCTGAAAATTAGAAGTGCTGATCTTCACATTTTCTTCCTTAATGCTTTTTGGTACAATCAGAATCAGCCATGCTATCTTACAATGCTTGAGTGCCCCACAGCCTACGTAATATTGCATTGCAGAAGCTACTTGATTTGCTTTATTTAAGGCATCAAAGGTAATAATTTAAATAGTTATTTGATACTGAATGCTTCAAAGCATCAACTATCCTATTTCTGCTCTATAATATCATAGGTACTTCCTTCAACCCTAACCACTAAAGATTAATTATCTTCATCACCATCTTCGAAGGTCTCTTTTTTAAAATTACTTTTGGTAACAAATATTGTATTTGAGATTGATCAGAACAAAATCAAAAACCCCTCTAGGTATTCCTCAAGGGATGAATGGGATATAATCCAGGAAATTAGGTGCTTATAGAACCATTGGCAAGACTGGAGAGGCTGAGGTCAGGGAAACTGCTAATATCTCACATTTGCTACTAAATTTCATTTTCATTTTTTATTCAGAGGCTCAAGAAATTGCAAAAGCCAAAGGAATAATCACTATAGCTTGCAGCCTAGAATTGGGTGATTTGCTAAGATGTCCCTGCAAATTTTCATAACATTTTCATATCCACCTGCTTATTGTTGCTGGAGTAGCAGTAATATCACTTCTGTCTGCCTTGTACCTTTCAATCTAATTTGTATGACTTTTATTGGTAGAAGATAAGCTAGACACCTGCTGGCAGAATATTTCCATATGGGTTATATGTGGGGGTTAGTTACATATCGCATGTAGTTTTTAACTCTTAATACACTGCTTGCAACTAATAAAACACACTAATTACTAACTGCTAATTAGTTGCTACAGTCCTAACTTCCTTCAGGCTAAGAATTATTCTTGTCTGATTTATCATTCTAATGTGATGCAATACTCTTTAATTTCTGAAGACACAGAGAGTCCTTTAAAACTGATTTGCTAAAGATACAATCATGGAATAACTGCTACTTTATACATATAATCACATTTAATTCCTCACAACAATACTATGAGGGAGATACTTCAAGTGCCTCTGTTTGAAAAGTCGATAAATTGTGGACCATTTGATGTGAGTAGCTGGCATGAACTCACAGAGTACAACTGTAGACTGAACTCTCAACTGCTTCATGTTACTTCTCTGAGTACAGATAGGATTACATATCCAGATTCCTATCATTAATCCCGTTTTCAGCGGCAACCTAGAATAACTCTCTTTCTTCCCTCTATTCACCTCCCTCCTGCCCTCCCCCCACACATCTCTATCTCTATTTCTCTCTCTTTCTCTCTCTAGGTCTCTCCTAAAGAATCTTTCCCTAGTCTCATCCTTAACTTTGTAAAGATTTCCCACCTTTCCTCTGGAAATCCAATTATGTTTTCTCCCTCTCAGCCATTTTTCAATTTTTATTAGATCCCTTGGCCATTCTTCTCCTAGCCAAACATTTCTATTTTCATTGTCCTCAAACACAACACTTTACCATACAAAATGGCAGAAATTGACACAAATAATTAATAACTCTTTATCACATAGGATAAAATGTTCTTTTATGGAATTTATTTGCACATTATAAAGAAATAGTTGAGAGTTGCAAGTTAGTCATATCTGTTCATAAGACAGGATATGAACTTAAAAGTAACAAAATATGATTTTTAAACTGTACTTTATAACTCAGTCTTGCCAATTAATTTAGACTGACTTTTTCCTAATTAATATAAATTAATCAAGTCATACTTAACTCTCCCCATACATGCATGCACACACCACACACACACGCGTACACACACATACACAAACAGATTTTGTGCAGATATAATTGCAGTAGTTCTCCATGTTTTAATCTTTTCCTCTGGAAATATTGCTCCATTCATCCATCTAAAATATAGCAACTTTATGACATCATCTCCTTTATGCACTGTTGATTGCATTCAGTGAATTAACTGGAGAAATTCATCAACAATAAAGAAAATGGTGCCCAATTACTTGCTCAAAAATTGCTTGCTATATTTTTTTCTTCTCTAGCTACCCCTTGAAAGTTTTCCTAGAGGATATAGCTCAAATTAGTCGGCTCCAAAGGGTTAACATAAGCACCATCAAGCCACTCCTTTACCTGGCAAATTATATCACTCTTCAGCATATGTCACTTGCACAACTTTTCAACTCTTTCTTTCCTAAGGTAATAGGCCCAGAAGCTGGATGCTGCTGCACTTCGGCACCTGTCATTTTGACATTTCATGCTTTCTTTAGAAAAGAGAAGTTGATAGAATGTGAGAAAAGTGGAACTTTGACAGGTTGTCAGAATATCTTGCAGCACAAACCAACCTGCCAGCCAGCCTGTTTTCTGGTATATTTCAAAGTCTCCCAGCAAATGAACTGCAGTTACTGAATGAAAAACTTCTTAAGTAGGAAGATTCCTTACTTTTTACAATATTGAAATTAAATAATTTTTACCGGAAATTGATTTAAATTTTAGGTGGCTTACTTACAGTTGCGTATCAAGTATAACTTGGATAAGTCTAACATGATAAAAGTATCTTAACTGTTTCTTTTATTTAAATTTAATACTCTTTGGACATATAGATGGGCATCTATATGTCCAAAACAGTTGAGAAAAGGACCTTGAATTTGCAGCCACCAAGCAGTATCTTGTTCAAAATTGGAAGATTCTGGCATACAGTCACCAGCCAGGAAGCAGGGAAAAATAGGTCAGGAACTATGACTTTAAAACTACTACGAGCACATGGAATGAGAATGTAGGTTATCTTTGATAAGCTACAAGAAATGGTCATGCAAATAAACGCCGTGTAGAAAATATGTTGGTGAGGACCCAGTTTCCTACCAATTCCACTTCAATGGTGACTGTTTCCAGCTGGCCAGACTACCCCAGAAAAAAAACAAAACAAATAGTACAACATGGTAGAGTCAAGTTATTGATGGGGAAATTAGTTTATTTTATCTGAACTCGATATCAAAAGTAGTAAAAACGAAAGAAAATGTTATGTAACTCTCCTAGGATTCCTGGTATCTTTTTTTTTTCCAGAGATAAGTCTGACTCTCCTGACATCACCTTTTTCAGATTCCCTACCCCATCACAAGGTGCTCACTAAAAATCTATACGTAGTTCGTTCTAATAAGATTTACGTCTTTCTATATATTCCTTTGAAACCAGTTTTAAAAAGAAAGGTATTCGGTTTTTGTTTAATTGAGCTTTTATGGCAACTCAGGAATAAATGCCAACAGTTAATGGTCACATAAATTCCACAATAAACTTTAATCTGTGGCTATTTTTTAAATAACACACATTGTTAAAATCATTGCATTAAAAAAAAAAATCATTGCATTATTTTTAATACAGTCTCCACCTGTGTTCCCCTGTGTTATAATCCCTTTTTTCTATCTGACATAAGATTTAAGGGCTATAATAGCCTACCCCTTCTACATTGGCTTCTAAGAGAATTTTTCTAAAACACAAGTGCTATTGTCTAAATGGCCCTGTTTTATACTGTGTGACTTCTCTATCACATTGTTTATAAAAGGGGATGATCACTAGCAAAAGCTAGCCCCAGTCCCCCTGGGTACAAAAAAGAAAAAAAAAAAAAGTAGCTTCAGCAAATTTCCTCTAGAGATTTACCAAGTGGAGGCAGAGCCTTGATCAGTCAGAAAGTCTTGAATTTGAGTTGGGGCTTGCCAGGCAAACCAGTTCATACTTGGCAAAAGTGATAAAGGTACCCTTTGTTCTGTCAATTAAGTGACTTGGAGAGCACCAGAAGAGGGTGGCTGGTTGCTGATGGAGCCAACCAAGTGATTAGAAGATTGAGATTTTCAGCCCCACCCCCTGACCTTCAGATTGGGGATTGGGGCTGGAAGTTGAATCAGTCTCCATTGGTCAACGATTTAATAAATTATGCCTGTGTAATGAAGCCTCCATAAAAAACCCAAAAGGACAGGGTTCCCAGAGCTTCTGGGTTGGTGAACATGCGGAAGTACTGGAAGAGTGAGCAGCCTGGAGAAGGCGTGGAAGCCCAATACTTTGTCCCCATACTTTGCTCCTTGCATCTCTTCCAGCTGGCTCTTCCTGAGTTAGTTCCTCCTGTAATAAACTGATAACCTAGTAAGTAAAAATATTTCTCAGAGTTCTGTGAGTTACTCTAGCAAATTAGTAAAACCCGAGGAGCAAGTCGTGGGAATCTCTGGTTTATAGCCAGGTGGTCAGGAGCACAGGTAACAACCTGGGCTTGCGACTGGTGTCTGAATCTGGAAGGAGAGTTTGCGGGGGACAGTCTTGTAGGACTGAATTCTGATGCTGTCCCTGGGTAGGTTGTATCAGAATTTAATTGATTTCTTGGACACCAGCAGGGTGTCTGCGAATTGTCTGTTTCCCACACATGTTGGAAATTTTCGTCCCAAAACACCCCAAAAGAATGCTTAATATGCTGGTTTGCATTCACATGTTCCTCATAAAATTTCACTTAAATTGTAGTAAAAATATATCATGTTTTCTAAATTCTCCGTGATTCTTTAATAAAGGATAATCTTTCTCAGTGACATATCTTTCATCTATGTTCCATTATTATACAAAGTGTGTTTGTTTCTATTTCTCTATTTGGCTGAGGAGGGAGCAGAGTTGAGAAGTGATTGTATACTGTTTTTGAACATCCTACCCAAAAGAGGTTCTATTTTTTTTTTAATAAACAAAATTCTTAAGTGATCCTTTGTTATATAAAGAGAGATCTACCAAGTACAATTTTGTCTCACATAACTATGGTCTTCAAATCAATTGTAACCTCCTCAAACCTTCCAGATGCTTTTACTCTGTATTGTAATTATTGCATCTGTCTCCCTACTCAACCTGGAACTTCTTGAGTGCTAGTTCTACATCTATATACTTCATTATTATTATTATTTTTAATCCCTTGATGCAATGTTTGGACCATCATGGTAGGCACCCAATAAAATCTAATAGAATGAATGAATTGCGTGTTGGTCTGAAAGACTGATTCTGTTCTTGTGGAGCTCTTCATTGCTCACTCAAGGGGATGCTGAGATATTTCTGGATATTGGCTCCTCTTCTTTCAAATCATTTTGCATAGAACCCTGATTTTACTTTTTCATTATTATCAGTTCATCTCTTCTCTTCCCTTCATCATGTCTGTCAGTTTTATCTAGATTCCATAGAGCAGGAAGAACTTGTTCTCTCAGGATTGATATTTCTCCAAGTCTTTTTACCTCATACTTGAACTTCCTCTTTTGGAACTTAAAAGTGAAAAAAACAAAAACAAAAAACGACTCCTCACTTCTTTGGTTTCACCGTCTGGTAGTGGAATCTACTTGGCTAGTTTCTTAGAGAGATGAACATCTCACTAGGTAACAAGGAGCAGAGTACAAGGGAGGTAGGGAGCTGAAGAATAATAATATGTATGTATAAAACTAATATATCAGTATCGAATAAATAGATTTTTAAAATATTTAGCAATAAGAATATATGATATACTGTTAAAAGCTTTACATATACAGTATCTTAAAACAACATTCATTAGTTATTATTGACAACTAAGTGACCAAGGCCTCAGTGTTGGCTCGCTGACTGAAACGTACCGAATGCAATGGAGAGTCTGGTGATCTGCAAAAGAAAAAAAGTAAAAGGTACAGCAGTCTAGTGACTGTGTCTGGGCTTTCTGTCCTTCATCTTCTCGTGGTGTCCTTTTCCACATCTTTCAGTACCTTCCACTTGGCTATCTTTAGGGCAGGGAGCCCTCAGTGGTGGAACTTCCCCTGACTGCAGACCTCCTGTAGGAAAGATCAAGCTACCTTTCACCTACAAAATGTGTTTGTTCCAGTCTGAGAGGGCTGGAGCTTCCGTGATGGAGACATCATTTAAAAAAGCACAGAGAAACTAGAATCATCTTTGGAGGGATTCATAGTAAATCACAATGGTTCCTTTTTGGTTAATAAAGCTTATTTCCCAAGGATCAGGCAAACTGCATGCTTTTGGCGCAGTAAAATGTTGGTAACTGAAATCATTCACCCTACCGCATTATGGAAGGAGGAAATTTAGGCCAAGGACACAGGGGTGGCCCCTACTCCTCTATAGTGCTCTGTAGCCTTTAATGTTCACACAGACTTTACTTTTCAAGGCATTATCTGAAAGACACACACGTTCTAAATGTGCAACACTCAATTTATCTACCTTGGAAGGACGAATGGTCGAATGAGCCCTGCTGAGATCTGAGCCTCTGCGTCCAGCGATTCAAAACGTTTGAACCAGCTGCTGAGCCCACTGAGCTAACTCTCCACCCTCCAACAGGACAGTCTCTCTGCAAAGGAGTTTAACTTCACCAGTCATTTCTCCTTTCATCCGTGTAATTTTCCAGAAACTAAACAGTAGTCAATAGAAAAAAATAAACATGTTGCCTCCTCTGAATTTTCTATGGATCAGAGTGCTATTAAAATCTGTGTACTATTTGTGGAAACATGACAGAGACCATGGAAGGAAGCCGAAGAATAACTGAAGGCCATTATTCAATTTATAGATGAGGGGCATAGGCTTGAGATGCTCATCTCTCCATGCTGAAATGCAAGACTTGTTTATTCTACCTCAAAAATGTACACAAATCTATCCACTTTTCTCCATTTCAACTGCCACCGGCATAGTGCAAGCCACAGGTGTTTCTGATGAATTAAACTTCCTTAACAGATTGCATCCTTCCTCTTTTTAAAACATTATGATGTTTTATATTCATTTAGAATAAGATCCAAATTATTTTGCATGGCATCCAAAGCCCTGTGTATGCTGGCCCTAGGCTATTTTTCTGACCTGATCTCTTGTTCCCTCCACCCATTATACCTGAGGCACCAACTCTTTCTTTCATTTCTTAGACCAAACAAACTCATCCCCACTGCAGGGCCCAGGCACTAGCTATTCCTTCTGCCTGGAAAACTCCTGTCCCAATATTAAATGGCAGGCTCTTTCTTCTCATCAATTTCCAGCTGAATTTTCACTTTTTCAAAGGACCCTTTCCTAACCATCCTACCTAATGCTGTCTCTTCCCCTTCTCCTGTTACTTTTATCACACAATCTTGTTTGTTTTATACTATCTGGATTTGTTATTATTTTTCACTTGTTTAACACTCGTATCACCCACTAAAAGGAAATATTCATATACAGAAGAACTCTACCTCTTGTCCACTGCTATATCCCTAGAGCACAGGACATTTCTTAGACCTGTAAGGTTCAGGATTTATTGAAAAGAAGAAGAAGAAGAAAAAAAGATGGAAGCAAGGAAGGAAAGATTCAGTCATTCTTTACCGTTTAAGTTCTGCTACATAAAACTATAATGTACTAAGTGATTTTTCATGATAAATTGTTTAGTGAACAAAAAAGTGTTAAAAAGCAATTTGTGTGGTAACAGTGCATTAGGTGTTTAGTTGTGTGCATCCATACAAACGTTTGTGTTTTGTAAAAAGGGTAGGAAATATGCTAAAGAAAATATACATCAACATTTGACCTCCATTTGGAGTGATTATTTTCTGTTCCTGCATTGTCTTAATTTTCAAGACAATAAACATATTACTTTTGTTGTAAGGAGATATTTTAAATCCACATGCCTTCTGCTTTACTCAAGACTCTTGGTTCTATGCACAGAAGCTCAACTCAGATTGGCTTAAGCAAATCAAAATGTTTACTAGTTTATGCAATTATTTTGCCAAAAAGTCCAAAGTGTCACAGGCCTTTCACCCATGTTAGATCTTTTATCTTGTATTTCAACAAAACTTTCTCCAAGAGATAGAGAACAGGACTATAAAAGCCTCCAGATTCACATTTTCTAATTGAAATTGAAATTAAATTTAGAAATGAGATGCAAAAACAACAACAACAACAACAACAACAACAAAACCTCTGCTTCAACAACAACACAAATCTATGGAAATGCCTCTGGTGGGGCAGACCTAGATTTCCATCTCTGAACAAATCATGGTATCATTGCCAGGGCCACGAGCATCCCTAGATGAGAATGAAAAAAAAAAAAAGAGAGAGAGAATCATCAAACCATTTACACCACCAATTTAAACTACTTCTGCAACTTTTAAGTCATCTTTTATAAGTAGGTTCTCTAGGGTTGGTTTTGCTTTTGGACACGAACTTGTAGCTGAGGCATAAGATACTCATATGTACTATAAGAAAGGAGGTACAGGAAATTGAAGTTAGAAAAATCAGTTCTGGGTTCTGGAGAGGAGATTTTCCATATTAACTTGGAGAACTCCCTGAAATCTCTGAAGGTCCTCCATGGATTCCCTGAGTGAGGTTTTATAGGGTCCAGAAACAACACTCCTCTCTTCTTTAGATCCATCTTTGAAATAGGCATACAATTCAGAGAGATAGTGATCATCATATCACCTTTACTATCGATAAGACTGACAGACTTATACCCTGGAGGATGTGACTGATAGGTGAGGTCATTTGGGCTTGATAATTCTCCCTAAATTAGATATACCCCTCCAACCCTTCATAGTTCTCAGTGGACAACCTAATCCCTGCTCCCCAGCATACCGGAGCCTGCTCTGTTGAGATTTCTTAGAGAGGAGAGAGCAAACCAGAATGCGTGTTCTATGCATCAGACATATCTAAAAAGAAAACTCAGAATGTGTCGAAAATTGCAGGACCAATTCCTGCTCCCATGCTACCAATCAGAAAAGTCGTTTCAAGTTTGAAGTGTATATGTGTATGGCAGATGTGAAATCAGAAATTTGACTTTAATGGCAGTGTGCCCAAAAATAAATAGAGGCTTGTTCTGAAGGTATTTTGAAGGGATTTTGCCTTTTTAATACCCTGGGTTTTAATTCTCATACTAGATTCTCCTATCATTGCTCTAGTTCTGATTAGTTTTTCCTCATACAATTTCGATGTGGCTTTTCCATCACATACTATAGTTCTTAAGAGCATCTACTGAATTTTGAATTGGAAACTAAAATTGAATTTCTGAAACGTTCAAAGCCAACTCCATTGGCACCCTTGTAGCTCCACATAATAAATTGAACACAGGAGCAATAGCCCTATTAAGCCAATGAAATCATTGATTTCTTCTATGTGTAATGGTCACATTTAAAGCTGAGATTTTCAATAGATATAACACTAAGTAATTCAGTGCCTTATCATATTAACAAGGAGCCTCTTAACCTTATGACCCTTAGTGGAAAATGTTTACTGAGAAATGGCTATGAGTATAAATATTTTCAAAACATGGTGGCAAAGTATTCTATACTAACAGTCAAAATTGAATCATTTGCTTGATCACACTGTCTGCCTTTCTTGCACAGCAGGTGTAAGAAACATTAACACAGAAACAATAAGGTAATCAAATGCTTTTTTTGTTGTTCTATTTATCTTTCTAATTCTAAGAAAGAAATATGATTAGAACATTTTGCTATTACCAGTGGTTCCCAAACACTGGTTCACAGTCCTGCTATATCAAAGACATTTGGAGTTTTCAAAATACAGATACTTAAATCCAAGGTCAATTGTATGGAATCAGAATATAGGGCCAGTCAAATTTTAGCAAGTCATCCAGATGATTTGGATGGGCAGACGCATTTGGAAATTATTAACATAAAATTGGACTCTAGGAAGATATTGTTCTGGGCTGCCTTTTTTTTTGTTTTCTTTCTTTCTATATATGTTTTCTCTTTGATGTGCATTACCTTCCTTCTTAGTCATAGAATACCTATGAAAGAAAGGCTTTTTGAGATAATTCGGTCTAATTTCTTCATTACTGAAGGGGGAGAGATTTTCAGAGAAATAAATTCAGATGTCACATACCTAGATTACTGTATGCTTTCTCTGCCTCCCACTTTTTTTAATCCTTTCTTTATAAATATTCCGCTGAACCCAATCTGATTAAAATATAAATGACTGACAAAATATAACTTTATTTATAGCAGTATTGGTTATTTTGAGAAATCAGTGACATGAAGTGAAAGAAAAAATTATAGATCTGTGGGGTTTTAAATGTGGAGGAAAAGGGGGAAAAGAAAAGGTGTTGAGTGATAAACTCTTAAACTTCATAGAGTTGGCAATCTTCTCTTCCTCAGAACAGCATTATTTGCAGGATTTCAAGACTGACCAAGATAGTTTCAGATAGAATCTTCAAAACAATATACCATGCTAATAGATATCTTTCAAATCTTTTGTTCATCCATATTTTCTTGTACAAAAATGACATCATGATGTCCCTGTTGTTTTCTAATCCTGTTTTATTCCATTCAAAAATAAATCAAGAGCTTCTTTTCAGTCTTCTATTATGTAATTTTAAATAGCACTATAATATTCTATTATATAAAAGACAACATAATATGTTTATTTTGATCTTCTGTTTATTTTTTTTCAATAATTTGCTTCTACAGTGTTAGAAGAGGTATGCTTCTAGAAAAACCTATCATATATTTATACGAATTTTCTTATAATGTATTTCTAAAAGTGAGACTCACTAGAGATATAAATGTAGAAAGGATGCAATAATGATAAATTTAAAAATTCTAAATTTTTACTAGAGAACAATGAATTTCCGATAATTTGGTTATTTTAACAGGGAAGATAAATTGTAGAAGTATATAGTATATGTTGACAGTTGCATTTAAAATAAAAATGAAAGTGCCAAATGTTTACCAATAGCTGATATTTTAGAACTAAAAATTAATGGCAGCAAATTATACATTAAACATCACAGATTTTTATCCATGCATCATCTATTTATCTAATTTTCTAATTATTTATCTATCCATTTCTGAAACCAATACTTCTGAAATGAATTCTACAGGTTAGTGGCAATCTGCAAAAAATAAACTCATTTTAGAAAAGGAACCTATATAAATTGTCACCAGGTAGACAGTCCCTCTCTTCATGGAAGAAAAAATACAAATCTAAATGGGGGTCTAAAGAGCCAAAGAAAATGTCTCCTTTTAAATGGCTCATTTAAAAATATTTTTAATGGAATCTTTTGTTTATATTTGAGGGCAAGAAAATAAACACAAAACAAAACTGAAGCAATAATAAGGACAAAGTTCAAGAGGAAAAATAAAATATTTGAGTGAAATACCTTGCTAGAAGGGATAAAAGAATTATCCGTCATCTGAAAGAACAATAATTAAGAAAATAGACTGATTGACCAGAGTAGAAGCTGTGATTCCCTATAAGCAATCCAAGTAGTTTAGTGCAAATGTTTTCTCCAAAGTCGGTTCCTACTGAAAATGAAGAAGAAAAAAAAATGGTAATTGGTTAAACACTTGGGGAAATTTGCAATTCCCCTGGAGAGTCTGATAATACAGCAGAGACAATCAAAGCCTCAGTGTTGTATCATTAGACTTTTTAAAACCTGGACTTTGAAATGAGACACTGAGATGTAAGGAGTACGGTGAAGTCGAAAGAATATCTGATAGGGAATGAAGAAATTTGGTTTCATTCTTGACTCTGCTGCTCTATTAGCTAAATGACCTTAGAAAAGTTAATTAATTTTTCAATGTGCAGAATTCTCATTTGAATGAAAATGATTAATGAGCATTTAATTTATAATTTAGGAATGCAACTTAGTGGTCAGCATACAGTTTGGTACACAGTTGGTGCTCAATGTATCTTTTTCCTGAATCAAAATGATTTTGATAAATGTTTTTATTTCATAATATATAAGGGAATCTCTTTCTCTTTCTCTTTCTATCTCATATTCTTGAATTCCCACCATTTTCCTTTTAATCCTGTATTTGCTTAATAATTTATTAGTTTTGCTGGGTGAAATGCACAGCTGACCATGTAAAGATGAAAAGTATTTTTAGAGTGATCCTGTAGGGTCTAGAATGCTCACATAGGGATTCGTATTCATGCCGAAACCCAGACACGTACAAGATTGGGGTTGGTATAGAATCCTAAGGACAAAGCTGGGAATGACAGAATCTATACAGAGTTTGTTTGAATGCTAATATATCATGAAACCACTGCTTCCTGGCTATTGGGATTTGCTGCATAAGACCGCAGCTCAACGAAAAACAGAGTTCCCCACAGAATTCCTTATCCTGGTTCTAACCAAGACACTCTAGGAGGAAGAAGGCAGAGTAAGTGTTAGGAAAGAAAACCGAGGAGATTTCAGGAATGGAAGGAATTCCTTGTTCCAGAATTACATATGTATAATTGTCATTTTCATACTAACTGAGCCTTGGTGGTAGGATTGTGCCAACTCTGTAATCAAGACTCCTATCTATACAGCTCCTTGTTGAGTTAATTTACTTCTTATAAGGGTCTCCTTTTACTGCTCTGATACTGTCTTCTGTGGGCCGCCTCCCTACCGCATCTCAATTTGTCAATCTACCTCTCTGATGTGGACATGTTTAAAAGAGGAAATGTGCTCAAACACAGGAAGCAAGATCCACAAGGAAACGGTGCCTTCATTGCTTTCCCCCTTCTAGGAGGCTGTAGGAAAACCTCCCCAGTAAGAACTGATGAAGAGGGAAAGCACACAGGCCATCTGCACTGAATCTAGAAAGTTGAATTCAGCAACAATTCTTCCCTGAGCACACATCTCTAGCTCTGCCTCCTCCCCACAGATCTTCACTGTAAAATGAAACTAATTTAACAAGATACCCCATTTCCTCTGAACAGTGGTGAAAATATTCCTACAGGACTTTATTAAGACAGACCCCACAGTACTCATCAGGCCAGTGAAAGAAGAAGAAAAAAAAAAACCTGCTGTGGCCTTTCTCCCCACAACCCCACTGCAATTAAAGAAGACGCCAATATCAAAACAGACAGGTAACTTCATAAGCACACCAGGCATCTGTCCATGCTCAAGGCCACATTTTTAAAGGAAAAAGCCTTATTTTTCCAATGGTACAGGAAAGGAGCTTCAGGATATACAGGTTAAATTGAAAAGGCCTTATAAGTACCTTAGGAGGTTAACAGTATCACCTGAAGCCAGGTTCCTATCAGTTATGAATTCAGTATTTTGTCGGAATTTGATATGGTCCAAAAGGGAAGTGCAGTTGGCCCTCCAATTTGGCAACAAAATGTTTTGCATCCCATGAAGTACTTATAAGAAGTTTTTTATTATTATGATGATGATGATGATGATTTTCTGTGTGAATCTGTCATTTCTAACACAATATGTGCTCCATGCCGATACAGACTGAGATATAATCATAGCATTTTGATTTCAGTAATGAGTTGAGTGGAAAGCGGGCTGTGGAGAGATGACGTAGGGGCCAGTTATTATTAGAAAACACAAAATACGAATTAGATTTTTCCCTTTTCCCTTCAAAAGTAAAATTTTGGCAAAAGTTTTAGATTCAGAAATAACTCTAGCAAATTAGTATACTGCATTATTGTGGGCTGGAAAGGTAATTATTTTCATGCTTGCTTTTGGACCTTCCCATTATGCCCCAATTTCTAAGTCTCTTTTACTGTGTTCCTGATGAGAAATCCTAATCCTCATTTGTGTGCCTCATTTGTTAACCTCGATGAAGGTGTGAGCATTTATAATCGTGTTGTCCTTCAACTAGGTTAGTTTTTTGAAAGAGGAAAACAAATGGGGAAGATCTACATTTTCCTCTGATCTTGGGAGGTGTTACGACAAAAATTTTCTGTTGCTCACAGTTCAATTTCACACTTTATACGAGGCTATCTTAGTGCTTTGGGGTTCAACAGATTAATTTAGACTGTGTATTTTTCTGTCTTTGTTTGCATTGTTCTTTTATCCAACTGCAAGACAGCTTTTCTTTTAGCAAAATGTCAAATGGTGGCGAATTTGCTCAATTAGCTTTGCAAATGTGTTTGACTTCCTATAGCATCTTTCTCCTTTCTTTATTGTATATTTCTTATATTTCAAAGTGGGACATCAAATAAATTTTTCTTTTGAAAGAATTAGCATTTTAATTCATAGGCGATAGTCTGCAGTTGTGCTTCTGATTGTGTTTTTAATTAAAGGACAAATACTCATGCATTTTTTTCTCCCAATTTTATTGTTATTTTGGAAGTGAGGAAAATAAAGTCTAGCTGCATTGAAGGCAGTATTTTGACACAAAATAATTGTATAATAAGTGGTTTAATCAATGGAATGCATGTGGCCTATGAACTACGAAGCAACTCTTTTCCCATCTTGTTTGCATATGCCTTTATAATTTTAATTATTGGTCTGAAAACATGCGAAAATAAAAATATTTTAAGTATCACGGGTATTGGACAGGTATATTTGTTTTCTAATAAGATAAAATTATCAAAGCGATTTTTAAAATTTGTAATAGTGATTCTGGATTCTTATTTAAAGGAAGGGGGAAAAGATAGGCTGGGATCAGAGTAACAGTGGTGAAATAGTAAAATGTTTGATAATATATACCCCCTAGTCATTCTTTTCTCTCTTTGAGGCCTTTGATATTATTGTAACTTTTGCCAACAACAGATAGGAGTTTATTATCCTCATAAATACCTTAGTCCTTCTCTTACTTCTTATCTCTAATGCAAGTAAAAAACAATCACCTTTGTCCCCGTTTTTGTTTCTCAGTAGGAAAGTGGTAGGTATAGCGCATGAAATACAACTGAAGGTCTTGAAAGGATCACTAGAATGCCAAAGCTAAGCACCTCTTCTCTGTATTGACTCTGTTTCTTTGAAGTTAATTTAGAGATTATATTTCATGTCTTTAAAAATTATTTAAATAAGAATGTGTATTATACTTTCCTAAAATCCTTTGGAACATCAGGTTGAAATGAAGCTGAGCGTTCTACTTGTTTCTATTCCAACCATGGGGTCCCCAACCTTTTGACACCAAGGACCAGTGCTCCTATGAAAATCTAATGCCTGCTGATCGGAGATGGAGCTAAGGCAGTGATTCTAGTGCTGGGGAGTGGCTGCAAATACAAATGAAGCTTCGCTGGCTCACCTGCCACTCACGTGCTCTGTGGCCTGGTTCCTAACAGGCCACAGATTGGTCTGGTCCCTGCTGGCCCAGTTGTGGGCGGGATTGGGGAATCCTGGGGTAGGGGTAGCATTGCCGCTTTTGATGTTCTCTGTTACTTACAAATAGGATAGTGTAACCATCCAAAACAGTTTTTGTCTCCTATTTTTTTTTTCCTCATTAGCCTTCAGTTTTTTCCCCCTCAGGTTGAAAAATATATACTTTTCATCAGAGCACGGCACAGCATAGCGTGGCACATGAAGTTATAATATACACCTGATGCACACTGCTCTCAGTGTGTAACTAATTGATTAGAATCTGCAGGTGTTATAAAGTGTCTGTGAAGCACTTGTAATAAAGGTGTTTTCCCCAGCTTCAGAAAGAAGGAGCTGGTCACAGACGAGGAAGGAGAGTCAGTGCTGAAAGTAAATTCACTCAAGGTTAGTACCATGTCGGGTAACTTTGGCTTAGGAGAACATGGATTTTCTTGTATAAAGCATCGTGTTCCCCAAAGTTTTGATGAACTAACGCGTTCAGCATGCTGGGATGAGCAAATCTTATTTGACCTGTCTAGATGTGGGGAGAGACTAGATGTCCCCCAAAGAAATTGGGATAGAAGAGACTTGTGTGTTTTTCCCAAGAAAACCAATAACCTGTTCAGAAATGTGTATAAAACCATCATCATCTGAGTAGTAGGCTGGGTAATAAGAGCGGACAAATAAGACCGAAATTCCAGGGGGTTCAGTTCCAAGTTTTAGAGGTAACTTTTTCAATTTAGAGCTTGAAACTTGTTATGTGAAATTACCTACTGTTTGTTTGCTTTTTTTTTTTTTTTGTAAAGTAATTTAAAAACATAAAGGTAGTCAACATGGGGAAAATAATCCAGGCATACCTAGTTGTATGGTGCCTCTCTGTATTGCGCTTCACAGGTGTTGCATTTTTTAAACTGAAGGCAAGACCTTCCACCAGCAAAAAGATTACAACTCACATCATTGCCCTATTTGGTTTGTCGCAGTGGCCTGGCCTGGCACCGAACTCGCAGTATCTCCAAGGTAGGCCTGTATTTCGAATTCCTCATACTTAATTCAAGTTTAATAGGTTTCTATTTTGAACTAAATATAAGATTGGGAGAATGATGAGGCCATAATTTTTTTATTGCTTGGGGCCTTTACATATCTTCAAGTCAACTTCTGTGAGATGTTATTAATTTAAAGTGGATATAATTGTAATATAGTTTGCTTCTCAAAGAATTTCAACTTCGCTTCATTGTGTTAAATAAAATAATGGCTTAAGAATGAATAGATATCCATTTTTATCTTGAAAGGCAAACAATGCCTAAATTAATTAAAGATTATTAACTGCCAAAAGTCACACCCAAGAGTGCATTAATTTATTAGCACAAGCCTTCTCTGCTGATTTCTTACTGTGTCTATAAGAGCTATGAGAGGTAATTTTGTTTGTTTTTTCTTAAATTACTCAGTAACTCCTCTAATAAAAATAAGTAGAGAAACTCTTAAGATAGAAAACATAATGGTCCTTTAATCGTATTTCATCTTTTAATACCTAAGGCGATGAACTATCAACTTAACAAATCTATAGTCTTTTTTTTTTATTAAGCATATGGAAATCAAGAAATTCTGCTAGCAATTAAAAGGCAATATTAACCAATAAACCTAATATTGGTATTGTCAAATCTTAATATACTACATGTTTACTTATGTAAATATTAGTTCTTATTTAGGAAACTTGATTATGTAGTAGCTTACTAATAGGCAAATAGACAAATATTTGAAAATTTATTTAAATATATTCGTTGAGGTCTTACTATATGCCAGGTTCTACATATTGGGAATATGACAGATGGAAAGACAGGTAAAGATGTCTGCTCTTCTTGAGTATATATTAAAGAACTGGGGCTATGCAATAATAAGCTATAACTACACTATGGAAAGAAAATAAAGAGCACAGAATGGGGATTTGAGAGTACCAGAGGAGGGGAGGGGTTGGAGGGCAAGTCAGAGTACAAAATAGGTTAGGGAGGCCTCATTGAGAAAGTGAGATCTGAGCGAAAAACAGCAGAGGCGAGGCAGTTGGCTAAGCAAACAATCTGGGAGAAGATCATTCCTGGGAGAGAAACAGCTAAAGCAAAGAGCTTATAGTAAGAGTGCACTTGACATGTTAAAGGAAGAACAAAGAAGCCAGTGTGTCTCAGGCAGCGTGAGTAAGTAGGACCATAGTACATGAGTGCATAAATGTGACAAGACCAGATCATAGGTACCCTTGAAGACTATTTGACTTCCAATCTGAGAGAAATGGGAAATTTCTGGCAAGACTGGACTTAAGTGACATGACTTAAGTTTTAAAAGTAATAGACTGCTGGTAGGTGGTTGAGGTGAGAAATGGCAGAAGGCAATGAGATTTGATGGGTCGGATGTAGGATATGAGAAAGACAAAGGAATCAGAGCATAGGTAGATGAAAAGATGACATTTCCACCTGCTGAAATGGGGTGGCTATTAGTAGAGTGTATTTTGGCATAAGATCAGGAGTTCAGCTTTGATATTGATAGATTAGTATCTATGAGCAGACAGAATGTTGAAATTTGGAATAGTGGTCTGAGCTGCAAGTATAAATCTAGTAATTGGCACATGGATGGCTTTTAAAATGGAAAAAGTGGATGAGTTCACCATGAAAGTAAATGTAAATAGGGAGTTCCAAAGACTGAGTCTTAGAGGCCCCCAATGTTAAGAAATCAGGTAAGTGAAATGGTGAGCAAACAGAGTAAGAGGATGCACATGGGGGTGGTCTGTGGAAGTCCCCTTTGCATCACTTTAAGTTGGTTTGTAAAATACTGGGTAAGATCACCAGTGGAAAGTGAGGACAGAGGAGGAGATGATGAGGGTTTAAAGGAGAAGGTAGAAAATAGTCATAACAGAGAAGGCGAATGAATGAGCTGAAAAGTTATCTGATGTTTACTAGGCAGCATGAAAACTCATGAAACGCTGAAGTTTCTGGATGTGAATTTTAAGCAAAACCAGCTAGTAGCGTTGCAAACTTTTCTTTAGGCACTTTGAGCTTCATGTGTGCAATTGCGGAGTGGGCAGAGTGTTGAATTTCATCAGATTATGATTTTGCCAAACAATATCAAAGTTAGAGAAAGGAAAGGAACAGGAGGGTATACACAAAGGAAAGACGTACTTGACCGTGGCCTCTTAATTGGGAAGATGGGAAGTGAAGAGGTCCAGTGGATGAAGGACTATGAAAACAACAGAACAAAAGAAACTGAAGCTCCCTGCGGTGGGAGAATCAAACAATTTTTACTAGAGCTCAGGCCAAATTTAGGATATATTGAATCAACAGTTGGTGGCTGCTTATAGTGTATGCTGGGTGATTTCTAGCATATTTTCACTTGATTCTCACAAATCTGTATGCAGAAGGACTTCATGCCACTCTTCATATAAGAAGACTATGAGGCAACATAGATTCAAACTTGTCCAAACTAGTACATATAAAAGTTTCAGCTTAATTTCAATACTTCAGGTTTAATTTTGTTACCATTAAACTGTCTTATATATCCTAGTCTAAAGGAGTGTCTCTTTGCATAACATTTTGTGCCTTATGATGATTTTCACTGATTTTTAATATTTACTTGAACTTGCTTTATAGCACACGTAACATTTTTTCTTTTCTTTTTTGTTTTGTTTTTTAGTTTTCACTCATCAGAAATTAATGAGGATAAAGTTAGATAATTCATATTTAACTGTTTAGAAAATATTCACAGTAAATCTGATTTTGGATCACATATAAAGTCATATTATATTAAAAATAGTGTTATTTCATTAGAAACTAACAAAATTCACTCAGATAAACTATCTGGAAAAAGACATGTTAAGACATTTGGAGACGATTCAAAACATATTGATGTTAGATGATAGTTGTGAATTTTTGTTAATTTTGTTGGATGCGAAAATATGTTCTGGTTTAATTTTTAAGTCTTTTTGAGAGAGACACAAAAGTATTTGCAGGTAACATAAAATGCTTGAGATTTGTTCTCTTATACTCCGGGGAGGCGCAAACAAAAAGTGTGTGAGTGTGTGTGTCAGGGTGGGGGAGGGAGTAGAGAATCTAGGGATATATGAAGCAGAAAAGCAGAAATTGATGGTGGCTGAAGGTGAGTGGTGTGTACTCTGAGATTCTTCTAATTATTCTCTTTCTAAATTTTAGAAAATCTTCATAGTTAAAAGTTTTACAAAGCAATTCCTAAAATACCTCACACAGGCATGTTTATGTTTATTAATTCATCATCTTCAGGAGTGCCCTGATTTTAATGATGGCTTGCCATTGAGCCGACGATGCTAGTGGCGGAATGTGGTCATAAAACTGTTTAAGTGGAGTGAAATACTCCGACACCCTCACTTGACATAAAAAGATAATTATTTCCTACAAATATAGCAGTTTCAAAGAACACATCTTCACAAATACATTCTCTTTCTTGTTTTATACCCTTTGAAATATTTGGAGAACATCTCCGAGAGACCTTCAGTCTGTCTGTGATTCTCTAGCACTTTCACTGCTAAAACTTTAAAATTTATCAACTTTTTGGGGAGTGGAAGAAATGTATTTCAAGATAGATACCATCATTTGGACTGTGATTGATTTTTTAAAAAAAATAACAGTCATCATTTTTCGTTCTTCTTTAATTTGATGGGGGATTAATATTGTTTGGCCTGATGATAGTAGTCATCAATCTACCTTGGTTCTATGACTGAAATGTTTTCTCACATGCAGTAGGTTGGAGTCAATACTTGATATATACAGACAGATCTAGATTATTAAGTTAAATAGCATTTTCAATTTTAAAAAAATATCATTTGACTTGAGAAAAAGAGAGGGAAACAGACCCATAAATAAGCCTTCTAGGTCAATGCTACATTTGTTCAAAGTATGAATTCCATAAGCTTAATAGCCAGTCATCAGACTTAAAATGCTGAGAAAGAAGCTTATTGATTTGGAAATTAAACATCTGCCAATAACTTGAGTATACTTTATGTAACAAAATGATGAAAATGTTTGGTCATTTAATTTTAAATCACCCTTCAAGTGCATATTGTTCACTGTGTAAATTTTAGTCTACTTTAAAAAAAGTCACAGAAAATATAAAATCAGTTCTATAGGACACTATCCATTTTATATAGATATAGATATATATTTATATGTCTGTATCTCTATATCTATATATAATCTTCACAAACACCTTTATCTCTATTCCTTGTGAACATGATTTTGAAGCTGACAGAATACAACCCTTCTAGTGTGACATTTCATAAGTAGGTAGAATATGTAATCTATATCAATACATTACTAGAAATTATTTCCTTTTATAAAGCATCATCCTATTTACATTTAATTACCAAACGGTGACCTATTAAAGTTTAGTACATGTTCATATTTTCAGCTAAGGATACGATTACCAGGGACAAGTAAATACTACCTGTGGCCAGAAGAGGTACACTCTCATGTTTGAAGAAACCCACTAGAAGGATATGGTTGATAAATGAGAATTCTGAACTCAGCATTTGTTACTCTCTATCACGCTTTCATTTTAGGTGATACACATAAAAATGCTTAGAGCGTTAGCTGTGAATTAAAGAAAGTCTCAAAGGACCTGAAAATCTACGCTCATTGAGAAAATAATTGTTGGGTGCACTGAGGTTTTTTTTCCTTCCCATCTCTTCACTAATTCTGTAATTGGAAGTTATCTGTGTATAATTGCATCTTTAGTGAAAAGTAATTATAATTCTTATCATTGGTTTTTAAAATTAGCTTTTTATCTAATAAATAGTATTTTTTTACATCTAATCTAGCCCCTCTGGATATAGCAAAAAGGAAATCAAAGCAAGATTTCAAACTTTAAAACTGATTAAGTGGGGAAGAATAAAATGGATAAATATAAAAAGTTAAAAAACACAAATGTCATTATTCAAATCTAAAAAAGCTAGACTTCTGAAACTATTTTTGTTAAAAACAGCACAAAAGGGAAACAGCCCATTGTTGTATGATTCTTATTCCTGTTCCTTTCCCTGCTGCTTTCTCTCCCTATTTCTTTCACATCCTCCTTTTCTCTAGTCCACCTTACCCCCACCAAAGGATCTGTTGATTTATAATAGCCTTTAAACCTATTATTTGTTCATCAAATAAAGATATTTTTATACTTGCCATCCCGTGACTTGGGACGAGCTCAGGAACTTCTCAGTGTCTTTGTGACAACGCATGTGCAGTGCTAATAATCAGCGAAACAATAGAAGAAAGGTGTTCTATAGGAAACAGTTGCCTTAGAAATATATGCTGTTCAGATTATTCCTTGTAAAGAATGAGTGCTTGAAACTTCAAGATCATTGAAATAAAAGCATCAACCATAGTTACATAAATGTAGGCACCCATCATTCGATCTGCATGGAAATTGGGGAATTAGCATTTGCTGCTGATTGACATTCTTTATACCAGAGATACTATGAGTGGCCTTTTGTAATAGGAAATAGAAACATTTAATGGCAGGCAGCTATTTAATGACACCTAAGAGGGAAGCTGAGCAACTCAGCCTTGTCGTGCTAGAGCCTGGTCATATTTTATGTGTGTAGACCACCATCTTCTGAGGAAATTGTATGTATGACCTTTACCTTATAATTTAGGATGGAAGTTATGAATTAAATGAATTGAAGGTTTGACCTGCTTGTGGCCAAGTTTTGGGGTTGTCCTGAGAAGGCCTAGTGTTTCATTTTTCTCTCGTAAGAAAACCGCACGGATTTATAGATTGCTTTTTTCTGATAAAGTTAGTACATAATAATGGTTAAGAGTTTAGGCAGATCTGGGTATCAGTTAGATTTGCTCAATCATTCTATGACCTCAGGCACAATACTGAACCTCTTAGGACCTTTTTCCCTACATCTTCATAATGATTATAATGATTATATGATAGTGATTTTAACCGTTCACTGAGTTATTGTGAGAATTAAATGAGACAAAGCCCGTATAGCATAATGTCTGGCTCATGGAAATGCTGGAAAACTGTAAGTTATTTTTAACTCAAGGAATATCAGGATTTCCTGCCTTCTAGCGTCACTTGTAATTTTTTTCTCACTAAAGAATCATGGAGATAATAATGCCACGTGACTTCTAAAAATTTGGCTTCCTCTTGACTATTCAGAGGGCCCTGGGATGGCCCCTGGCTCCTGGAAGTTGCCTGAATATTTCTGGCCGGTCCAGCTCTCTGTACCCCACTTTGCTCTCAAATGTGTTCACAGCTCCCGCTCTTCTTCCTCCCATCCTATTTAAGAACAAGCTGACGCTAATTTGTACTGATTTGCAAACTTTATTGGAGATTCAATGATACAAGAAACATAGAAAATCAAACTTAAATTGGATATGAGACATTTTTGCTTTGGACTCCGCTGCTCAGGCCCTGACTGAAGGAGGTTCTGTCACCCTGTCCCCAGCTTGGAACCACATCATAAGAGCTGTTCTTTGTCAGGTACAAAGTAGCATCGTCTTCAGATAAAAATTATGTATCTGCAGAGTTAACTCAAACCCTTGATTGATCACTCTGAGACACATTACACTCTGAGATACATTAGAACACATCACAGTCCTGGCTATTCCTGAATACAACAGACAGTATTTGTGAAAATGAAAAGGTTATTTGGGTGATCTTTCTAAAGTGAGTGCTGTAGGACATAGGTCAGTGTGTGTGTGTGTGTGTGTGTGTGTGTGTGTATCTTTGTAAACATATGTCTCTCTATCCTTTGCTATCATGATCTCGAAAGTTTTTATTTTATAAATACATAGAATATGCAATCTATACCAGTAAGTCATTAATGACTTACTATTATCTTCACTACAGACTACTGGCAATTGAAATGATTTTTTTTCCTCCTCTAAAGATTCCTGCTTCACATTTGTTTTAATAGTATTAGGAGTAGTAGGTGTAGTAAAGTTTTTTGTGGGTAAGATTTTTTTTTTTTCATTTTACAAATTAATCTTTTATGCTAAGCAGTTTGTCAAGGATTTGTAAGAGAAAGACAACTCTGGAAAACTGCCTCCTATGATTGTACCAATAGCAGGTACCAGTCACCCTGGAGGTTGGTTACTGTCCCCCCAACACCCACCACTTCCCAAATCAACACGAAATTGGGAAAAAGTAACTTCTCGATCTGGGAGAGCAATGGGTTTGGAGTAGCAACTCTATGCACTTCAGAAAGAGCAGAAGGCAGCCCTCCAGCAATTTTGGCTTGTCCTTCACACAGTGTCCCCCTACTCAAAATTAGAAACTTTCACCACAGCTGTCTGAGTTTCTTTCATTCCTTTTTGGATAACTACACTGTTCATTTGGAAGAGATCATGTTGATGGGATATCTGCCATCATAACTGAGTGTGAACCAAGGGAAAAATAGTCGGATCATCTGCCTCAACAGATGATGACTTGTGCTGGGTTGGAAAGGTAGATCATTTGGATCGCTTTGGGGGAGACAGACATACTTGGAGAATAGAGAGAGGGCAGCAATTTTTATTTTTCCTAAGCTACAGGATTTGCCTCTGGGGAAAATTGCAAAGTAGGTGAGATTCAGTTCGTGGGTGGCCGCTCACTGTCTGATCAGCATTCAACCTTTAGTGCTTTCCTTTGCCATGCAATCCTCCTGCACTTCCCCCTTCTCAGTCTCTTTACATCTCTCCTGCCCAGAATCGAATGATGGGGCATCCCCAAAAGAGCCCTTTTCAAACAACAGATGTCTCACTTCTATGGTCTTACAGACTTCTGCATTAGCACAGGGGTACCAGTTGAAGGCAGATTATACCTTTTCGATTATCTCTCACTTTTTTAGTATGATGCTAAGTAAATCTCATTCCTAGTGTGGGTCAGAGGTATGATATACCCCTGAACAGACAGGAGAATCAGAGATTGGACTTACTCGCGGCACACAGGCCTCTTCTTTTCTGTGCTCATTCGATGACTCTTTCTTTGTTCTGCATTCGCCTCAGATATGCTGGCCAGAAATGGGACCCCTTTAATTTTAGTACCTTGCAATGCTTTTCTTTCAAATAAAAATTTGCATGACAAAAGTTACCACAAGGGATTTCTTAAAACAAAACTGAGTCTTTCGAAATAGAGATGCTGACTCCTTTAAAACAGCAAAGCACACACTAGATATATTTGATGTAATTAAAACAAGTAAAATCTATAGTATCAGGATCTAAGCCAGTCCCCTTGACAAGTCACCGACTTTCATTTAAAGCCTTCCTATTTTAATGTCATTCTTTTAAGAAAGATGTATTAGTGAGAAATGTTTAAAAAAAAAAAAAAAACAACCACAATCAAGGGCAAAAGCAGTGAAATGATTGAAGATGCATTTTCCATCTGTAGGGTTTACTGGGATTACTTAGGCTAGACAAAAATCCATGAAGGTCATAAAGACATTTTTATCATTTTAGACTGATGTATGCCATTTTTTATATTGCCTTTGCAATACACATTAAAATTTTAAAGAGTAAGCTGTTACATTAAAAAGCAGTGACTTAAAAATTTATCAGCTCCACCCTTACATAGTTTAACAGGGTTTTTTACTTCTATTGCTTTAGAAATACACAAAGAATTCATTTTTTAAATTGCTAATGTGGTGCCTTTTACAGGTGACAAGTAACTGGTTTATGACAATGTATTTGTAGTTCCTAAGAGTCTGTAGTTAATTAGCGATAGATGGAAACAAAGTATCAACCTTATGCATTATATGGACACCACACCAAATAAGCATTCCTTATTTCCTTAATAAGATAGATGCTTGCTTGGGAAAT
Source organism: Pteropus medius (assembly GCF_902729225.1). Lineage (NCBI taxonomy): Eukaryota > Metazoa > Chordata > Mammalia > Chiroptera > Pteropodidae > Pteropus > Pteropus medius. The sequence continues at coordinate 5,843,312 of NW_024340699.1, forward strand.
TGTTTGATAAACCATAGAGGCAATAATAATAAAAGCACTGACCTTTATGAGGTTCTTATTATGTGTCAAGCACTGGAACCAGTGTTTCATGCATCTCATTTAAACTTTACAGCAAGCTTGATCTCTAGTTAGCACCTTTGGACACTCAATAGATACTTTTGAAAAGAAGGGAGGAATAAAGGTAGGCAAGAAGGCTGGTTGGGAGAGTCTCAAGGAATTATCCTCATTTTATAAATTCAAAGAGAAGCTTGTAGAAGTCAAGAAATCTGCCCAAAGTGGCAAAACTAGTAAGTGGTAGAGATGGGATTTATCTGCATATCTGTCCAAGTACTAAATCATGTTCTTTTTTACCATATATCCCTACTTCTCACATGATATGTATTTTAGCACATCCTTAGAAAGTAGGCGGCAGCTCATGCAAAGTCAGCCATTAAAATATTTTTGCAGTACATTGAACTTGATATGTTAAAACAGTAATACTGACCCATGTAAGAGGACATATATTTTAAGCGACATGGGGATTACAAAATATATTAACATAGACATCACTAGTAAGAGTGGTGGAGAAGCCATTTGTGACTCATCACTGCTTTAAACACACATTGACTGCTTATCATATAAAAAAAACAAATTACAGCCACCTAAGAGGTAAGGGCTTTTTTTTTTCTTTTCTTTTTTTTTTTTCCTTTTTTTTTTTTTCCAATAGCAATCTGGATTAAAAAATTAGTCCAGAGCCATTTTCAAGAAAAGTGCTGCTCCCCTTCTTTTCTTTAATATATAGCTAAACTCATCTTTTAAATTATTTTCCCAAAAAAGGAACTCAGGAATATAAATAGATTCTTTCAGAATGTGAAAGGAACAGTTCCTAGCTTGTGTGTGTTATTGAAGGGAGAGAGTAGGAGGCAGAGAAATCCTAGCTGGGGGTGGGGATCAGGGTGTGTGTGGCCAGGAATTAGAACAAAGGTGCAGCAAAGGAGGCTAGAAGGAGGGGATTTACCAGAGGAGACGAGGGGGGCAGGGTAGCTGCGGAGATGAAGTGCCCAACCCGACCCTTTGACTCCAGCTTCCTTGGTCATTTTGGTGTCCCTGCGGTCCTCTGCCAGCCCTAGTCTGTACTATTGTTGCTGTTGGGGCCGATCAGAGTTCAGTGTCACCCCAATCGCAGCAGGAAGGGAGAGGGATAAGGAGGGCGCAGAAATGTAAATCTGCTTTACATTTGGGCTGTGATGGTGTGGTTCCAAAGGCATTCCTAGGTGATTTTGATTGACACCTGGCTGCTCTATAACTCTTTGCCTAGTGCGCATGTACATACCCAGAATTCTACCATTGGGGTGTTCTTTGGGCGGTCTCTGGGCTGGGCCCCTATTCCTTTGTTCCCCTTGTCTGACTAGCTCCCTAACATTCTCCCTTCCATAATTAGGGACCTAAATCTTTGTGGTTTGGGGGCAGTGACCACTTTGGCTCTTTCAGGCCGAAAAGGGCCGAAGGTGGAGGATCGGGTCCCTTATACTTGCGATTTGTCGATGGGAGGCAACGGCTGTTGATGCCCATCCAGGGGACCGTTGACTGGAGTGGTGAGTTTCTTCGAAGGACTCTCTGTAGATAAATTGCCTGGACTCTGGAGGACACAAATTAAACCAGGTGGTTTAGAAGTGGTGGTCCACAAATAGGCAGGGGTCAGGGTGACCCCCCCACCAGCTCTGAGTAGAAAGGAAGAGCCAGCAGGGCTGAGAAAACTTAAGGAGTGAACCAGTTCAGTTGGCTAATTGATAAGGAGTAGGTGGAGTAGGAGTAGCCACTGAAAGTCAGAAGAATCACTGTGACCAGGACTGGATCTCTGGGAGGCCTCTGGGGTGGGGTTTTGGGGAGGGAGTGCTGCCCTGTCAGTTGTCTCAAGTTCTATGAAAAAATCTCACTTCACCTTCAATTTCAGTAAACCTCTCTTGAACTTTCCTCCTGCTGCACTCACCCCTTGCCTATTCTAAATCTACTCCTCTGTCTATAGCATTCTTGCCTCTTTAACTTTTAAACGTAAAGCCTCAACATTCTACTCTAAGCCTCCCCTGACTGTCTCCTGTCCCACCCAAGCCCTGGCAAACTGTCTCTTCCCTAATTTCGCATGGCCCCCTCTATGCTTCCTCCAGGCACTAGCTATAATGTCTTGTAATTGTTCATAGGCTCTTCAGTCTCCACTAATTAATTCTAAGTACCAGGAAGGGCATGAAAGGTCCTCATCACAAAAATTGGTATTCAGGAAATACTTATCAAATATAAAAGAACTAAGAGTGGAGCTCAAGCCGGAAAAGGGGAAGAAAGGGCAGAGAACGAGAACGGCCCTTGTGAGGCTGGCTGCTGTTTACAGGCTTCTTCCCTTCTTTCCTTCCTCCTCATGCTGTTCCATAAACCCCGGTACTCACCACATGCCTTATAATAATAATAATGTTGCTGTTTGATTCAAGTTAAACTACTTAGCCCACTCTCAAGACTTAACTGGGCTCATTTGTATCCCCTCAGACTCATTTCTTTTGTTTCCTTTAACCTGTATCCCTTGAGCTGTATCCGATGCTCTGTCAATCATGAACTCGGAGTTCCTAGAACGTGCTGTTCTCACTTTGTCTGTGCCCCTTGGCTGTCCACGTTACTTTTTTTTTTTTTTAATACATCATTCTCTCCTCCAATCTCCTCATTTTACAACATCTGATCATTCCTGAATACTTTCATCTGGAGTACCTCTCCACATTGTGATTATTGATGCGGCTGCCATTGGTTTGTATTTTTTCTCTCAACCAAGCTGAGTGGTGTATTAGGCGGAACCTTAACCTTCCTTGTCCCACAACCCAGCATAGTCCCTAACATTCCTAGTTGGTGTCCTCGACTTGCCTGCTGAATGCTAACTACAGGATTACCTACCTTTCTTATTCTGTGCCTCCTTTCCTTATTAGAAAGTATTTCCAGTACCTGGATCTGCCATCCCTAGAGCAAAAGAATATGGAGATCGTTTAGTGTTCTGTTCAACAGTATTTGTTTATTTTAATTAATTTCACTGGGATGCCAGCAAAGAGGGCTGGTGCATCTGGAAAGGAAGGGGAAGTCAAGGGAGGGCTCAGTCATCTATTTTTAGTAAAATTGCCACTGCCAATATGGAATTAGAGTCTGGGTGCCTAGAGGCCAGATGTGCTAAAGATTGGTTACAGTCTCTTTTGGTTTTTGCTAGAAGTTCCAAATGAGACATGGAATACAGCATGGGTCAAACAGTATTCATTTCACTGTGTAGCACCAGTTCTAAAGATAAACTTTAATATGAAAAAATGGGAAGGAAATATACAAAAATCCATTAGCAGCCGCTTCTTAGTTACACACTATTTAATTCTGCCTTTCTTTATACATGTCTGTATTTCTAAAGTTGAGGGCTTTTTCTTTACTTTTTTATAATTTAAAACATATACTTTTTTTTAGATAATACAATATGAAATTTCAAGCCATAAGTTTTATACATTGGATATGGAATTGTCATTTATTTTTTTCAGAAAAAGTTCTTTAGAAACTTCAAAATGCTTTAAAAAAAAAACCAAAAAACCTTTGTATAAGGAGTTAAATGATTAGTAGCATATAATAATAATTAGATTTGCATATTTATGATTGATTAGGTTTGGCCTTTTGACAATCAGACTTTACCTGGTTTAACTCCAGTAAGTTAGAAACTTGCAGAGATGCAGCAGACTGTATGGTGCCATGAACAGCACTAGACCTCGAGCAGGTTCCCGGGGTCTTGACAAAAGTATGGACTAATGAGCTCTGTAAAGAATGGCTATTTAATATTTGCGGCAACCTTTAATTTTTTTCAATTTGTGGAATACAGTTGAATGAATAGCCTCTAAGATATCGTCTACATTTTAGAAGGGTGAAAATAACGTGAACCAAAGAAAGAATGGGGAAAAAGCTCAGATGTCAAAGAATTGAATGTCAATGATAATATTCCATGCATTTATAAATTTAAAGCTAGATCTTTCTCATTGTTTGATATGAGTGGGGAATTAATGAGAGGGAAAGGCCATGGGAAGCAGCCTTTATGGAGCATATACCAGTGCATTAGCTAACAAAGTCTCTGCTAAGTTTACATGTTTTCTCATTTGATTCACATAAATCAGCACAGTAGGTTTCATATCCCCATTGAAAGATTAGATCAATATTCTTATGTATTAGTATGTTTCTCCTCACCTGCTATGCAATCTATCCTTTAAGGACAGATTATACATCAATGTATCCCTAAAGCTAGTGGGGGCTGGCATCTGGTAGCATCTTAATAAAGTGAATAAATAGCCGTTCAGTGAATAAATGGTTGGATAGATAATGAACTGATGGTTTGTTGGCTGTTTAATGTCTTTTGAATGTTCGTGCTATGAAGAATTCTTGCTTTATATTATTCTAAGAATATTTGTTTTTATGCGTATGCTTTTGAAAATTAGCTTTTTCTCAAAGTATAAAAATCACATTTCCATGAGCTTTAAAAATTTTTTTGAGGTAAAATTGACATAACATAAAATTAACTATTTTAAAGTGAACAGTTCAGTAGTATGTAGTACATTCACAAGGTTCTGCAGGCACCACTTCTGTCTAGTTCTAAAACATTTTTAACACCTTAAAATAAAATCCCGTACCCATTAAATGTTTACTCCCCTTTCCACCTTACTTCCTGCCTCTGGTAACTACCAATCTACATTTAGTCTCTGTGTATTACCAATTATAGATATTAATAAAATTATAGAATATGTGACCTTTTGTGTCTGGCTTCTTTTACTTTAGCGTAGTGTTTTCGAGATTCATCCACAGTGTAGCATGTATGAATGCTTCACTCTTTGTGGCTGAATAACATTCTGTTGCCTGTAATATTTCACAATTTATCCATTCACCCATTGATGGACATTTGTGCTATTTCCACCTTTTGGCTATTGTGAACAGTGCTACTGTGAATATTCGCTTACATATATTTATTAAAGTACCTGTTTTCAGTTGTTTTGAATATACTATTACTTTAAATTCTGTTATTTGTCTCATTTAATCCATATTCCATACAGCAACCAGAATTTTAATAAAAATTAGATTATGGCGGTCCACTGCTTAAAATTCACCACTTTTCTTTCATTACATGTAGAGGAGAAAATATCACAGCTTATAAGTACCTGCATTATCTGGTATCACTTATTGTTCCAACCATGTACAAAACTACTCTTTACTATAGACACTGCTTTCCATCAAGTCTAACCTTTAATCAATTTCTAGAACATTCCTTAGAACACTTTCACAAGCCATTACATTAGCTTAGAAAACCACTCTCAAATATCACATGGTTAGATCCTCTAATATTTCTTAAATATTATCTTCTCATGTAACTTCTTGATGATCATGCCATCTAAGGTGAGTTATTCTCTGTTGAAACAAGATATCTGATATTCACTACCTTAAAAGGGTCCCCCAACCCATACTTAAGTATTTATGTACTTATTTATTTTCTGCCTTCATGAATAAGTTTATTTATGGTGGACACTATTTTCTTGTTGTTGACCATGGTATACCTGATCACTAGCATATGGTTGATGCTCATGGTAGCTTTAATGAATGTATGACTGTGTGCTCATTATGAACACGGGGTTGAATGGGCATCCTGTAGAAATGCCCATTTTCTTCAGAGCAAATTATTGAAAATATATAATTACATAGTTATCAATAATAAGTAGTACTATATTCTGAGTGCTATGTTTCTACAGAAGAATACAAGCCTCCTATTTCCTTATCCACAACAAAATAATTTGAAACCCATGGGTTGTACTGAGTAGCGAGAATGTGCTGAGTAGACAGAGGGGGAATAAAGGAGGGGAACAGAATGGGTTAAGTGGAGAATGAAAGCTCATTCTCTCTTATCACAGTCTTTGCACAGCCTGAGTCTTGCCATTCAAGAGTCAGTACTTTATTTCCACCTCTGTATCTGGTGAGCAGGCTTTAGACCTGTTGACATGAAAATCATCTATAGAGCTGTAGAAGAAATGTGATTAAATTGTGTTAGAATAGCTAGTCTGTTTCTGACTAGTAAAAATTATTAGTCTAGAGGCCATCATGTATCCCTGAAATGCTTGTAATAGGAATATTGTATTATTACAGATGTAAGTGGAAAACCAAAGTTATGCAAGCAAATAGAACTCAGGGTTTCTTTATGTCAAATTGTATATTTGAACTAGAAATGCAGACTTTTTTTTTTTCCTGTTATGGGAATGAAAGCATTACTTGAACGATAGTCACTTGGTCATTAATTTCCATCATTTGAATATTACAAAATCAGGAGTCTTATTTTACTGCTCCCTTTTGTGATAACGGTCCACAAGAGAAAGAATGTAGACAACTTATTACTTTTTAAAGTAAACTTACTTAATTGTCATGTAACCTATTTATATTCCAACAAACAGTAAAACAGTTTCTTTTTTACCAAGTGCTTTCAAGTCTGTTGTCTCAGTCGATGCTCCCAACAATAGGTCTGTAACCTAGAATGGAAATATTTAAATTAGAATTATGAGATTTTCAGTTTTAAAATAGTATTGTAGCATAGGTATTATAAATGCAATACATGAAGAAACTGAAGGAATCAAAAGACTTGACTAAGTTCATACAAATCAATTAAATAAATATAGAAAATTAAAACCTAGGCAAAACTTTTGGAAAAGATTCTTGGAAAAAACGAGTGTATATATCTATGTACACAGACACATATATTGAAGATTTCTGAGAAACTATCTTTTAAGACCTGAAAATGTATATTTTTAGAAATGTACAGAGGTATGGATTTCTAGGATTTGGGTTAAATGGTAGCATCTAGGTCAATATATTCAATAAAACAACTGTTTTGTATTTTTACTAACAACAATTCAATACGCCTATGGCTTTAAATGGTCCCATAATTTGATTTCTATTTTCTTGCTGTTTACAGTTTTATCGTTTGCCTTTAGAAGCAACTGAGCTTTTTCTTTATGCTTCTACAAGATTCAATATCATAACCTGATCTATTGATGTTTAAACTTTAATAAGTCATCTTAAAGGATATGTCTTTAAGGATTGGAACACAATTCTTAAGGATTATTGTTTTTTCTTTTTAAAATTTTATCCAAATTCCTTAGTCCCAGAAGTGACTTCAGATTCTAGTCATGCAAGAAGACATATAGGAACACAGGCAAATTTTACAAATTTCTCAATCCTCTAATTTAGTAATGGCATAAATATTTTATTTCCCTTCTTTTTATCCTTGATCATTTATTTTTTCTGCCATCACAGGTTAATTTTATTTTATTAAGAACCTTCTATTTTTTTTAATTATTTTGTTTTTTAACTTTTATTTAAAAATGAATTTTTAGGGAAAATACTACAAAAATGATAACATTTCCTATATACCTTTTACACAAATTCCCCAAGTTTTAATAGTATACACAACTACTGTACAATTGAATTATCAATACTAGGAAATTAACATTGGCACCATTCTGTTTACTGATCTCCAAACCTTAGTAAAATTTCACCAATTGCCCTACTGATGTCTTTAATTGGGATTAAGATCAAATCCAGAATCCCACATTTCATTTAGTCCTCATATTGCTCTACTTTCCTCCAATCTAGTACAGAAAGGAGTTCCAAGGAACTATCCAAAATGAAAGACCTTTATGGGCAGAATGAGGGAGGACCGAGAAAGTTATACTAGGCAAAAGAGCAGGTTGGTTATCTCAGTTACTTTTCTTTAGGGGATCTCAGGGGTATCAGGCAGATGACCTAGTTGATGCTGATCAGACAATTCCTGATTGACTGGTTTAAAATTTCACATCAGAGAGCGCCAAAACTGTAATCACATCTCAGTTTGGCGATGTGAGGCTTAGCATGACTGACTTCATTTGAGGCTTCTTGTCTTGTTTTTAATAACTGTATAATATGGACTTTGTAATATTGGACCAATTTTGTACTTCTGGAGTAAATTCCACTTAGTCATGGTATATTACTTTCTTATTGTAGTATTGGAGTCTGTTTACTGTTTTGTTTACTATTTTTGCATTGATATTTTAAAGTAATACTTATAGCTTTATTTGGTGCTATCTTTACAAGATTTTGGTACTGATGTTATATTAGTTTTATAAAAATAATTAGAAAAATGATATTTTTAATACTCTGGAGCAACAAAGCATTTTAACTCTCTAGTATATAGAAGGTTGATAGAATTCTTCTGAGAAAGCATCTGGACCTGGTGCTTTGTTTATAAAGTCGGTCCTTAAAACACTGTCTATTGTTTCTGTGGAAATTAGTCTGTTTATGCTTTCTATCTTTATTTGGATCATTTTTTATAATCTGTTTTTACCTAGAAAATGATACATTTCACCTAGATTTTCCCTTTTTTTCTTAATCTGTACTCTAGTGTCATGATTTTTAAAAAAGTTATCTCTCAATGATTGTTTCTCTCTTTTCATTTTTTAGTTTATATGTTTGTTATTCCTCCGCCATTGTTTCTAGATCAGGTTTGCTAGTGATTTGTCTGTTTTGTTAATTATGGTTTGCAATAATAGGATTTGAATTAATTATTTAAATTATTATTTATTATTAGGTTCTTTTATTTGTATTTTTTTTTCTCATTAATCTTGGCTCTTTATTTTCCTTCTTATACTCTCTTTTGGCTTGCTTTGCTATTTTTTTAATTTTTAAAATATTTTTAAGCTAGGTATTTAATTCATTTATTTTCTTAGTTTTTCTGATGACACTCTTTAGAACTATGAATGTTCCTCTTACCACTGCTTTAAACAGGCTGCATAGATTCCAGTAAGTAGTGTTTTACTTTCTTAGAAATTTTGTAATTTCAGTTTGTGTTTCTCCTTTCACACAAGTCTTTTAATAGAGGTTGTATTTTTTTGTTAATTTCCAATCGAAAAGTACTTTTGTTTTTGTTACTATTTTCTAGTTTTATTGCATTGTGATCAGAGCTGTCCATATTATTTCTGCCGTATGGGACTTAGATATGTATTCAGTGCGATCCTAGTACTTCAGTAATTGTTGTGAAATTTCCACCATTCTTGAGGGAAAAAAGTACATTCTCTATTGTAAGGGTGTAAATTCTAAAATTTATAAGATCTATCTTAATGATTATAGTGTTCAGATTTTCCATCTCTTTACTTATTTTTGTTGCTATCGCCTTACTCATTTTTTGTCCACTTTTATCTGTTTGTTCTGAGAGTGGCTTAGCCGTCTATTGTTAGTGTATTTCTACTAAATCTCTCTGCAGTTCCTGTAGCTTTCACTTCATAATGGCTATTGCGTTTCATAAATATTATATCTCTATTGTGAATTGCGGTTTGTCGTGTCTAGTTCTATATCGCCTCCTATCAGAATCAGTACCTCTCTCTCTCTTTTTTTTTATTATTGTTACACAAACCCTTATTGAATGCTTATTTTCCTACACAAAATTTTTGTGACTTCCATGAAATCCCAGTTTCCATCTACCTTTTAGGGGATAGATTCCTACCTAATTATGTAATAAAAGTAAGATCATGAAACATCTGATAAAAACAAAAGCTTGAATAACAGAATGGTAAAGTCTTCCAGCCATTAGTATAACATGGTGAAGAACAAGAAGGAAATTTCCTTATAGCATAGGCTGATGTTACTTTAATTATTCATACAGAAAGAGAGTACTGACTTCCTTCATACCTAGACCTGTCCTCTGCTCCCACCAAAAAAATAAAAATAAAAATAAATAAAAAAACCCTACAGCAAAAACTGTCATTAAAAAAAAAAAAGGCAAACAGTGAGCGTAAATTATAAAACCAATTTAGAATGGATCAGAACAGTGATGAGGAAATCATGAATCAGAATAGAGATAAGCAAATCATGGAGTACAGAAATCAAAGATATCATAAAGAGAATTACCATTGAGTCTGTAAGACTGATTGTATTTTTCAGATACATAAAGAAATATTGTACCATGAAGTAGAGGTAGTTATCAAAGGGAGAATTTAAAAAAAATATGGAGTTTATAATATGCATATCTTAAGGTTTATATATGTTTACATATAATATATATTTTAAGATTTCTATATATGTATTATACATTTAAATAGAGTATATATTTATATATGGTCTTATATAATATGTAGTTTATATACATAATATAAATTTACATATGCAATATAGCTTTAAATATGTAATATAGGTTTATATATATTTGTATGCATATTTTTGTGTAGATTCCTGCACATATTATGTGATCATCATAAAGTTAATATTAACTGGTAGATAAACAAGAACAGACACAGTTAAGGAACATAATGTATTCTTAATGGTAAAGATTCAGAAACTGTTACATCAAATGAGAAGCATGCATGTCTCAATATGGAGTTATAGACTTCCCAGTTCAAGGACGAACAAAGATGACAGCTGGCCTTGTCATTTATAAGGATATCTGGATCCTCAAGTGCTCACTGTTCTGGAGAAGCTGACTACATGATATCTGCTCTTTTGTTGCAAGTAACTGCTTCTTAACCACCCCAGCAAATTCCTTCTTGTTTACCACAAGGGTGGGTGAACTACAGGTCACCTATGCAAAATGGCTGTCCCCATTGATAGACATGTTTTGGGGTCTGTTGGAAGCGTATTGCTGGAAAAGAAACTATATAAAGAAGTTTCTGACATAATTATTTTTTAACTCAATATGTTGAGTTAGGGAATATGTAAATTGAGCATGCTATAGATTGAAACTATCAAATTATTTTTTAATGAACACAAATATTTTAACATCTTTCAGATTTAAGATTTAAAAGAAAAATTGCCTTGGCTTTATGAATATTAAACACAATAGGAATGATATTTGTGTTCAAGCCATTTAAAAATGTATTTAAATAATCCGAAGTAAATAAGGATTATACGTAAGTACACTTTATTTTCCATTTAAAAATGCACTCCATTTTTTAAACAAGGTTAAATGTTAGGGTTTTGAGGTGAATCTAAAAGCTGTCAGTAGTAGTTATTGTTAAATATTTATGAGCCCACTGGTAAGGACAAATCATTTTCTTAATCTATTTCACTAATAGAAATTATTTATAAGTACATCATTAATTATTTACATGTTCCTGATATTATGTTTGCATTAATAATTTAAAAATATATAATTATCTATTAAATCATCTAAATATGATTTAACTTCATTTATCTTTTGTAACACAAATAGCGAGTTGATCATTAACTATAGTCATATAAAACAAGGTATTCAGCTTGGGTATTTAGAAAGAATAGTGACAATTGCTTGCATATCCCTTTTATTCAATATTTGTGTATTATAATTAATATTCTTTAAAAGTTTATGGAGTTTCAGACCTGTACGTCTTTTGTCCACTAGTTACTATGCACCTTTGAGGTTCCTGGCATGTAGAAAGCAAGTTTCTTTCTACAGGTTGCCAATTAACTCGGTGCCCTCAGAGCCAAATGCCTTTCTTTATACATCCGGTAAAGACTGGTTTTGTCCTGGACAGCACTGACCATCCTTACTGAAAACTTTAAGGAGATTTACTGTTAAATGAAAATTATATCTTAGCAGCTTTGTCTTCCTTCAATTATGATACCAGAAGATAGAAGGTATTATGGCATATTATTATCCAGGTATCTTGATCTACAAGAAACTTTCCCATTGGAAAGCCTATTAAAAAAGATCTTAATGAGCCAAAGTAAGGGCGAAAATAATATGTAAATTGTAAGCACAATCACCAGTGTGACACATTTTTGAGCTGCAATCTTCAATTATCATAATTTTTACTTATGAACTGTTAGGGGCTGAATTGAGTCCTCTCAAAATTCATATGTTGATGTCTTAACTCCCAGGACTTCAGAATGTGACTATATTAGAGACAGAGTCTTTAAATAGTTATTAAAATGAGGTCATGATTTTGGCTGATGTCCTGATAAGAACAGATTGGGACACAAACATACACACCCATGTGAATACATAGGGAGAAACCAAGGGAAAAAGTCCCAGAAGAAATCAACCTTACCGATACCTTGATTTTGGACTTCTACACCCCAGCCTTGTGAGAAAATAAGTTTGTTTTTTAAGTTACCTAGGCTGTGCTACTTCATTACGGCAGTTCTGCAACCTAACACACAATCCTTGTCCTGTTGAGGTCTTCATCACAAATCCCAATTTGTAGCCTGGGTGTACAGTTCCAGTTGTTTTGGATCCAGGCCTTCTTATGGAGAACTTGAAGCGAGATTTGAAGGCGACTATTTTTTTCTTCTTTACAGAATAGTAGCAGAAGCAATTTAGGGTTCAGACGTTAATTGCTTACCAATTTGGCTTTGCACAACAATACCATTTTTAATATTTAGTTTAAGAAAGACAGTTTATGCAAATACCTTCTTGAATGGTTTATTGACAGTGTCTTTATACAACCTTCGCTGACAGCCTGGATAGTGTTGGGTATTGAAGTTAATCCAAAAGTGAAACCTCCCTATAGATTTCTAAAGAGCAATACTCCCATGGCCAGATGTCTCTGTCCACGTCTCCATCCAATCTCTGTCCAAATCTCCTGCTCTTATTTTCTAAGGCTTGGCCTGGTGTAAGAGATCTATGTCTGTATTTATTTCTATATTTATATCTATATCAGTTACATAAATAAACTTGTGGACTTCTTCAAAATAATGAAGGCCTCTTTTTTTGTGAATTTGATCATTTGTTCTGGGATAACCTTGACTCCACCGCCTTACAATTTTTGAACCTGTAGTTAAACGTACTAAGTATTCAGAGCTGTTTGTTGATTTCCAACTATGCAGTTTCACGTTACAAATTTGAAAAAAAAAAATAACTGCTTCTGTAGCAAGATGACCCAAGGGGACGCTTTAGGACAATGGGAGCTACTGTGCATAAGAAACAGGGCTGATGACAACATGTATATCTTTTTAATTTGAGGGTTATGTTGGAAATGAAACATAATCTCCAAGGCGAACAAATGCTTTTGCTAGAGTACTTAACCCTAACTCTGAAACTAGCATAAATTAGCTGATTACTATTAACTGGTAGGTAACTGCCCTGCATTTTTAACACTTATTATATTGGAACATACATACACACACACACACACACACATTAAAATAAATATATATTATATATATATATTAATCTTGTCCATGAGTGATTAGAATCTTTTCTTATATTTAGTGTTTTAAAATCATGTATGTTGAGTATTCACTAACTAATCAATTATTTAGTCATTAAAAATGCAAGTGAGGAGTCACTGTGGCTGTAATTAGGATTTAGCCCAACACGTATAAAAGGCAGTTGCCTAAATTGCAGCAATGAGCTATAGAGATGGCATTAAATGGTTTGTTACAAACAAAAAGACTGTTCGTAGCAATTCCTTAAACTAGATGACGATAGCAGCAGTGCCCTCGTGGAGCCCCATAGCATTTGGGAAATCGTTCTGCCGTATTAGCAGAAAATTCTTCTCTGAACTCTCATTTTCTATTGAAATAATTAATGATTGGATGCTATTTAATACAATTGGGCAAAATTCTTCATTACAAGATAATCTGACCCAAAGGTATTGAAAGAATGTAACATTTCAGCCCCATGGCAAATTATTTCTAAATGCGAGTCTTCAGAACAACGTGTTATGCAGGTAGAACATCTCCTCAACCTCTGGATGTCTTAGTGCTTAGATAATTCCACACATATAATGAAATAAGTTTTCTGTCTAAAAAATAAATAAAGTATTTTGTTTAAAACTCTGAAATTGCTAAGAACATTTCTAAGTTTCACTGGGCTTTTTCTGGGGGCGGGGGCGGCGCAGAAAGCTGCAACCTAATACCTGGGTGAATGTGACACTATTCTCTGTTTAAAGGAAGGAACATTTTCAATTACTCAGTTTTAACTTACCATGGTCTTCTGGGACACTGAGGTAAGAAAAAATGGCAAGGCATGTCGTCAAACAACATTGTTACAGACAACAAATTTTAAAATATCTTTTTTCCTAAAATCATGTCCAGAATTCTTAGCAAATCACTGAAGGGGAAGTGAGTGGTGGGTTGGGGGGTTTTTAGGTAGCCACTGAATGTTATCATAAGAAAAACGAAATCCAAGTGGTTCCAGAATTTCTCAGCCCCATCCCCGCCACCAACCAAAAGAATTTAGGGAAGCTCATGGCTGTAAAGAAACACAGTAAACTGGTGACAAATGTTGCCTTTGAGGAGAGAAATTGATTGGTTGAGGAACATGGATGTGAGAGAGATAATTTTTTCATTGGATACTGCTTATATCTTTTAAATTTTGCTCCATGTGATCTAATACCTACTTTTAAAATACTAATCTATATTTTAATTTTAAAGAAGACAGAAATCAATTTTCCCAATTTGTAAGTCTTGGTAACTAATGCATTTAAAAAATATATCTTCTGTGTGGCACTAAGAACCCAGCACTGTGCTAGGCAACTACAACATCCATAAACCAAATCTGGTCTAGGATTTGCCAGTTGGATATCTCTGATTTAGTCTAATGTGATACCTATATTCCTTTGAGGAGGGAATAAAAGATAATTCATAAATGTTGGTTCTTTTACAAATAGCTGAACACCGTAACTGCCTGTGTGTGTGTATGCATGCGTGCACAAGTATGCACAGATGTGTGTGTTGAGGGAGACAGGGAGAATTGCCTTCTAAACTATATGAAGTATAGTTAATCAGAATAGTTTCAAATGATATACCAATATCAATAATTCCATCCACAAATCAGGTGAGGGCAGATATCAGGAAAAGCAACAATGCGATAGTTGAGATATACACATATATACACATATATGTACGTGCATATGGAATTGACTAGAAGATTGCATATGGTATACAACCCCCAATGACATGACAAGAGATTATTAGAGTTAAGGAAGTGGGTTCTTTCATTTCGATACTGCTCTTTGATCACCCCTCTTATTACTCGCTACTGATTAGGTTAAGATTGTACTATGTGCCTGGCATTGTCCTCAGTGTTTTACCTGCATTATCTGATTTAATCCTTATGGCAACATAATCAAAAATAGACACTGTTTTATCCCATCTTAAAGTTGAGGAAAATAAGGCCTAGAGAAATTAGATCATTTACTAATAAATGTTCCAAAACATAAATTACAAAGCTTCTGTTTCTAACCATTTCATTATTTTTCTCTCTTGCAAGTGTTTGGGAGTAATATGTGTTTCAATTAGTCATACGAAGTTTTTTAAAAAAAATTTTTTTTTCAAGATCATTCAGGGAGGTATATACCCCCTACTTCTTCACTATTTATGCTACTCTCTTATGTTATACCTGCTTGGTTAGCAGTACCTAACTTTCAGACCATTGTTATTGCCTCTCTCTAATCCATTCTAAGAAAAATGGTATATAATTAAATATCAAATAATAAAAGCAGCTAGTCTGTACATGGAACATGGCAGATAATAAATGTAGGTTTCTCTTTATTTGAAATTACATAGCTAGACCATGTTACTACATATTCGGATGAAATTGGGGAATATATTTCAACTCTCTTAGGTCTGTTCTCTCATAAAGTGGAGAATTTGAGGTAGGCAGTCCTGCCTGAGTTTTAAAGAAATTAAATGATTCTGTTATCAACTAATATGGTGACACCCATATGGCTCTTTTCTAAAATTTTGGACTTGAATTTACAGTTTTCCCAGGTATTAATTACACTACGGTTCTATATCCTGATTTTTTTCAAAATTAAATGGTGATGTTTATATGTACCAACAAAATTTGTATTTATGGATATGTGCCTTACATAGGTGCTTGTAGATGCCCTTCTGGTGGTACAAAGAACACATGCATTCACATTTCAAACTCGAGGCCTGTTATCTTGATGGCCATTGTGCATTGAAACCAGTTTGGAGAATCAGGAAAAATATGGTTTCTTATTCTTAAGTTTTCAATTGCTTTTATACTAGAACGGATAAGCAGAAGAAATAAGCATACTTTCGGACAGATGGGCTAAAGCATATGTATTAGTTTTTTATCGTAGTGCTGTGTAATAAATTACCACAGACAGAGACTTAAAGAACATTCACTTATTATTTCATAGTTCTGTAAGTTAAAAGTCTGGGTATGGACTAATTGGGCTTCACTCAGGGTTTCATTGAGCTCCACTCATGGTACTAATTGGAGTTGTATGTACATTTGAGGCTCGAAGTCCCCTTTCATTCTCATTGGTTGTTAGTGGAATTTATTTTCTTCCTGTTATATTAGTGAGGACCCCATTTACTCACTGGTTGTTGTCAACTTCTAGAGGCAGCCTGCTGTTCTGTGTCTTGTGAGCCTCTCAAAAACATGGCTCTTTGCTCCTTTAAGGCCAACAATGCATCCACTGCAGCTTAGAGTTTCTGACTTCTCTCTTCTCTGACCTCTAGATTATCTTTTACAAAAATACTCACCTGATTGGGTAAGGCCCACCTGTACTCAAGGGGAGGGAATTATATAGGGCATACACAGCAAGGTGAAAGAATTTTGGAGTTGATCTTAGAATTCTGTCCACTACAGCGGGAGGGTTGCATAGAATCTTTCCAGGGAACCCCAACAATGTTGTTAGTGCTTTTTTCAAGTTACTTTTTCTAGTACTAAAATTGAGTACTGTGCTTGGGTTTGATTGCTCCATGGGACTCATTCATGCTGATTTGAAAATTACTGTTGTGAAGATCCATTTATATCAACTTTTCTTAATTATAAAATATTTTCAAGGAAAACATTTCATAAAATGAAAACATTTGTGGATATCAAATGAATACAGCTATTTTTCTTTTCATTTTAAATAAATATTTAAATTTTGTTAGACTTGACACAGAATTTCCTCTCTTGGAAATACACATTGCACATAGGCTTAAAATTAAATATTTCATCTAACAACTTAGTTATATTTTGCATGACGCTTTGAATAACAACTATTGATTCTTGATTATATTAATATCAATATTTATGCTGCCATAAACAATGTTTATGGCACTGTAATTGAAAAGACTATTAGTGCTACTTACTTGTAAGACTTGCAATTATATTGCTATAAATGTAATTTATAGTTACAGTAATAGTATCTAACTTTCATCTTAAAGCTTGAATCTATAAAGCAATAATTTTTTCACACCAAAATGGGTGACTAATGTAATTTTAAAAAAGAATTTGTTTAATTGGAAAGTATATTAACTGCAATGTTTTTTTTTGTTCACACCTGATCAGCTCAATAATATATTTTTGTTATCTATTTTATTATTTTGAAGATTGTCCTGGCATTAGTTAGTAAAAAAGTAAAAATGATGGATCTCTTAGTAAATCCATGACTTGAGTTTTTCTAAATTTTTACCTAGTATATATTTGATTGATATTTAATATACAGTGTTTTAGGGTTTCCCTTTTACTCATTTGCGATGTAATGAGATAGATTGCTAACTCTTGATTTGGTGTTCACAAACTTTTTTTTAAATCTTTTTTGTCTGCTAATTTTTAGAGTATAGAATGCTATTTCCAGAAAATAATAATATCAAAAAAGAAATAAAAATATGTATATTTTAAGTTCCTTTCTCAGTTTATAGGAGCCATCCTATTCTAAATCAAATTCATAGTATGATTTTGATAAAACAAACATTTGAAAAAGGTGAATAAAACCTCAGATTCCTCATTATTTTAAATAACAGCCTATCTGATTATCCTATTTCATGGGACTCTTTCTTTGATTTCTTCCTTCATTCTACCCTACCTGACTTCACAATGACTTACCTGAAAAGTAAATGCAGTCCCTGAATTGTTTCTCTACAATAACTGTTTTTCAAATATATTACATTGCAATATGTCTAAGTAACTATGGGGAGGGGGAAAAATGCACCCTCAACAAAACAAAACAAAACACTTTTTTCTCCTGAATTGATATATCATGATAGCAAAATTTTTGTTTTTATCTTAATTTTATGAGGGGATTTTTTAAATAGAATAAAATAGATTTTTAAAATAATGATATATATACATGCATATAATTGTATACATATATATAAATCTGTCTACCTAGTCTATCAGCATTTTCACTGGGTTTCTTATTAAATAGTTGACCATTCTGAGCAATGATTTTGCTAATTCAGAGTATAGAGTTTCTGATCTCAAATTTTTGTGCATAAAATTATACATATAGTGTAAACATAATTTAAAAATATATTCATTTTACTGTTCTTTTAATTTAATGATAATATTATGGGATTAGATTTAAGATAAACTTTTTACTTTTTCATTTTAAACAGTTTTAGATTGGTTCATAACAAAACAGTGGAGAGGTTAGGCAGCAAAGAACTATAAGCAATAAAATTTACTAGTGTAAAAATCACATTTTGCTTTAGTTTATCAAAATCTTTAAGAAAAGAAGCAAGGAAGGAGAGTGAATGAAACTGCTCGGAATCAAGTTGAATTTCAGCAGAAGTTGCTAGCTGTCAGCATGAATGAAGTGCACGTGCTCTCGAGCTATCTATCTATTGCCAACTCTTCAGAGTTTTCAGGAATTAGGGGAACATGAAAAACAAATTCAGTAAAAGATAAGTTAAATAAATGTCTGAGTAATGCCTATCCCAAAAAAGTTACTAGCAAGACTGAGAGAGGCAATAAATAAGTTAAATGAAATATATCTTTCTGAGAGATATCAAAGAAGTAAGTGAGGTTAAGTGCCTGAAACTGTCTGTTACCTCAAATGTATGCAGTGAGGGTTCATTACTTTCAAACAAGGGGATTCATACTCTATTTAATAAGATATCACATGGAGTTTCCTTCCATTTACAGTATGTTCCTAAAGGTGAAAACAGCAGGAAAATGAAACTACTTCATTTACCGGAATTACAGCTTTTTCTTTTTTTTGTATAAAACTTTAATCATTTTATATATGACAACCTTATGCTTAATGTTTTTTGAATACTCTTCATAAAACATTATTTAGCAAAAGCATACTCTCCCACAGAGCACATCGCTGCTTTCAATGGCTGTGCTAATCTAGTTTGGATATATGCAGCATTTAATCTTAATTATGATGCTGAAGTCTATACAACGTTAATTATTCATTTCACATGCTCCCTCCACTTTATTGTAACTCCTAATTTGCTTAACAAAACGTAGCATTTAATTAGAACTGTGGAACTGTCAGGGCAAGGTGGTGTTTTGAGAGAGAGAAAGAGAGAGAGAGAGAGAAAGAGTGAGTGCGTGCACGCGCATGCACTCACAGTTTTTCTATTGGTTGGAAATACATATGGGGAGAGTGGTACTGGAATAAGAGAAGTCAAAGGCTTTTAAGTCAAAAGATAAAATCCAGTAGTTCTAGTAGTTCCAATTTTTCTTCTTTCTTACCTGTTTCATGGTGTCTTATAAGTTGAAAAGGAAAAATGAAAAGGCATACCTGGTTATCATTTTAATAATGGATGATAGATGGAATATAGTTAGTGTTTATATATCTTTAAATATTAGTTGAAGAACACACACACACAGAGCAAAGAAAATTAGATAATCTGGTTAGTTTTATCTGTATAATACAGAACAGTGGACTGAAATCTTTACTCAATTAGTGATGAATGTGTTTTTATTAAATTCTTGAGATACAATAGAAAATTACATAACACAAAATGTTTTTAAGGAAACTTGAAAGAGAGATTTATATTCTTTTAAAGTTTAAATGCTTCACATTTTCCAGTGTTTCCCTAATTTCTATTGTGAATTTTAATGTTGGTAACATAATTTTAATGCATTTATTAAAAGAATCGTTTAAAAATTTAAGTTTGAAATTTAAAATTACCTATAAAACTTTATATTCCTGCTTTAAAATGAAATTATTATTCTGAAATATAAATAAAAACCTCAAATATTTTTTGATGTTTCACCTGTCAACATATAACCACTAGAGGATCCATTTTACACCTTTTAAAACAGTATACACGCCAAATTAGAAGTCTAGGTATAAAGTCAATTATCTCTAAATGAGGCTTTGATTAAGATATTTACAATAATACGGGGTCCTAAATGTTTTATATATATTGTAAATTTTGAGAAAGGTCATTTAAAAATGAAAACCAGAAAACTCTGTAAAATCATAAAGATCTTTATTGCTAATTTTGTATACTAAAACTTTGTATGTGAAGATGAAGTTACAGTTGTGTCTATATGGTTATTGAATAAAATTTTAAACTAATTAATTGTATCTAGGCAGGTACTATTTTCCAAATAGATGCTTACATATTTCCTCATCAAAATAACTAGATTAACTTACAGACACAAACACCTATAATATCCTAGTTTTTCTTATACTCCTCTTCTATATTGAATTCAAATGTTTGGCAAATAAAGTAATAAAAACTATTAGTTTTACACTTAAAAGGAATACAGCATTTGTATTTGCATTTCTCTAATTGGAGAGGTTATACCAACTCCTATAGTGGTCTTCACCTTATTATAGGATACTATTTTATTTATTTGTTAAATCTTTAATCAAGTGTGATTCTTTAATATTTCTTATTCCATATCTAATGTGTGTGATGTTACTAAAGGCTACAATATTAAGCTGTCTCTTCTAATTTTCACAACTGTTCCATAAGGGAGCCCCCATGATTACTGCCACTTCACAGGTGAGGAAACGAGGCATTTAGGAGAAACTGGTGACTTATCCAAGATGACCTGGGATTTCGGCCCAGATTTCCCTCAGAGCCTGGGTTCTCTGCTGCTGTCCTCTGCCTTCATTTAGTTACAATGTCTAGCTCTCTGTCTCGCCAGCATTCTCTCCTATAATCACAACCTCATTTTCAGTAAACTAATTTTCTTGAACTAATTTCCCATTCCCATGTCCAATCTCCTTAGACCCCTATATCCACTTATTCATATATGAAATCTTCCTTTTATGTAATAAATAAATAAATAACCGGCTTAAAATAATTGACATTGAATGGTTATGAGTATTGCTCCTGTTTGGTAAAAATCCAACGGTGGGAAAAATTCATCTGAAAGGAGAGAGAGTATATGTTATAGTCTAGTATGAGTATAATATGCATAGTCACATTTTAAGATTTTGTTTTCTGATTGACAACAGGTAGGCTGGCCCCCACTGCTATTTTCTGCTGAACTGATCAAATAAGACTTCGGTGGTGGTATGCAGGATGCTTAAGTGCACAGTCTCTGCAGCGGGCTCTCTGTGTCTGAACCTTGTCTCTGCTGCTTACCAGCTGAGTCATTTGGGAAAGCTCATACAACCCCTCTTTGCCTCAGTTTCTTCATCTGTAAAATGAGTTTATTTGTTCTTACCTTACTGGGATTGCTTAAGGGTTACATATATTACTATGTGAAAAGCATTGAAAACAATAACTGGAACCTAGTATTTTCTATATAAATATATTTTTTCTTTATTAAAAATGTGCACCTTAACATTTATGAATAACTATGAAACGGCTAACAATATTGAAGGGCATTATCCAAACTGGCTTTTACATATACCCAAATCCTCTGAATAATTACAGAATTTCCACTTTTTTTCTTCATTAATTGCATAAACCTAGAATTACATAAAACTAAAGGATCCTGGAAAGAAAGCAAAAAAATATAAGTTTCCTCATTTATATTTCCATCTACCATGTTGCCATGTGCTAATCACCTCATAACCTTGCCTTTTAAAAAGGGGCAGTTCTTTGAAACGCTGTCTGTTATCTGCTCATCATGAGCACCACCCATATGCTTTCTATCTCCTTAATAATTATTTAGCTTTTTTTTTTTCTGATTTTTCCACTGTGTCCAGTCCAAAGAGCTAAGGAGGAGGGGAAGTGGACTACCTACTGATCTTGAGATGTTCACTTAGTGCTGAGTACTTTAAGCCAATTTTCTTTTATTGAACTTTTACACCCTGGGGAATTCCCAAAGATTGTGAAGTTCTATGGAGCTTTCCTGAAACACAAGCCAGCCTACCCCTTCTGTCCCTCTCTTTGAAATGAAAAGCTCTAGCTTTTTGGTCTGAATTTAGTTCTATTCACTATCTCACCATCACACTAAGCCGCTTCTGAAGTTGGCCCCCCCCACACAGTTCTAAGTCCAAAAGCCATGCTGTCCACTTTCTTTTCTGGGGCTGCTTTTCATGCCTTCTCTTTCGTCTCTCGGCTTTGACATTTGGTTTAGGTATCACCCAGGTTGCCATGTTCTGTCTGATGTTTTCTCAGTTGACCTCCACGTCTGTGAGGGCCTTGCATCTTTTTTCTTCTCTGTTTTGTTGCCCTGGATGATTTGGTAGAGAGATTTCCAGTTGTTCAAAATAGAATGCTTTGCTGTTTTGCAGTGTTTCAAAGGAAGTGAGGAAAATAATATTTTAAAAGTCATGCACCAATGTTTTATCTCATGTCATTCTCATAGTCATTTCTTTAGGTAATCTTAATTACTCCTCATTTTTATGTAATCTTAATTACTCATTTTTATACCTGAAAGGAAACAATTTATCTGCAGTCACACATGTCACAGACAGCGTCAGGATTTGAACTTCATTTTTGGAAGTTTCAAGGCCTGATTTTTCTCTGCCACATGGTATGCTTCTTGAATATCTATTCCCCTAGTTCACTTCTCCTTCACTTAAATATCAACATAGCGGTTTTCTTCTGTATTCTTCCTGTGTCATATGGCGGTACTTATAGAATCAGATTAAATAGCTCAAGTAAAAATGCTTTTAATGAGTTGATAATTAATCTAAGAATAATTATATTTCTAATCTAAAATGGAGATAGTCCTTGATATTTTGGGGTCTAGATTATAATCTATTCATTCAACATATACATATTAAATGTCTATGCTAATCTAAACTCTGAAAATAGGCTAATGACTCAAACAGAAAATCTCTGTTAAAGAAATGTAAATTGAAACCACAATGAGATATCACCTAACACCTGTAAGAATGGCTATAATCACTAAATCAAAAAACAACAAATATTGGCAAAGTTGTGGAGAAATGGGAACCCTCGGACACTGTTGGTGGGAATGCAAATTGATATAGCTACTATGGAAAAAAGTCTGGAGGTTCCTCGGAAAATTAAAAATGGATCTAGCAATTTCACTTCTGGGTATTTATCCAAAGAAAACCAAAACAATAATTCAGGATGATCTATACACCCCTGTGTTCACAGCAGTACTATTTACAATAGCCAAGATATGGAAGCAACCTAAATGCCCATTAACAGACGATTGGGTAAAGAAGTTATGGTTCATATATACAATGGAATATTACTCAGCCATGAAAAATGGAATTCTACGATATGCAATGAATGATATGGATGGACCTAGAAGTTGTTATGCTGAGTGAAATAAGTCAGACAGAGAAAGAGAAATACCATATGATTTCACTTGTATGAAGAATCTAAGGAACAAAAAGAACAAACTAATTGAAAACAGACTCACAAATACAGAGGACATTCTGGTGACTGCCAGAGGGGAGAGGTGTTGGGTGGCTGGGAGAAAGGAGTGAAGAGTTAAAGTGGAACAAATTAGTAGTTGGAAGATGGTCACAGGGATGCGGAACATGGCATACGGAATGCACTCAGTAGTATTGTAATGGCTATGGGTGATAGAGTAATTGGGGGATCATTTCATAAACTATATAAATGTCTAACCAATGTAATGTATTCCTGAAATAATAATAAAAAAGAGAATCTCTGTTCTAATGGACCTTACATTCTAGTGAGGGAGACAGACAATAACCAAACAAATATACATTAATATCCCTATGTATCATGTCATGGCAAATGCTTCAATGAATGGTCAAGTGGAGTATACATTCAACATTTGAAATAGTGTTAGATGATCACTGATTAGTTTTACGCACTCACTATGTGAGAACAAAATATGGAAAATAATTTTGAATCTGATACAAAAATATTTAGAAGCATAATAACAGAGAATGACTATGTAGTGAAAAGCCTTTCGTGAGATTTTTGAAGGATGATGTTAGTAGTTAGGAATATGGGCTATAGCATTAAGCAGTTCCGTCCCACCTCTTTGTAGCTATGCATGTTTGGAAACAACTCTATGAGCCTTTTTTCTCTCACCAATAGAGGCACTGTAAAAATTAAGAGAAAGATTGTATGTGAAGTGTTTTGTGTGGTCCTTGGAAGACAGCAACATCGATGGCAGGAGTGGTAGTCATAGTGAAAATTATTATTGTTATCAATCAAGCTTTGGAGAATCACTGAGCATTTCTATGCTTTAGATCCTTCAAGTGCATTTCTCCCCACACCCCAACTCCTCACAAATACAGGCAGTGTAAATAATATGTGTGAGGCACTTTGACTGTATGAAGACAATTTTTTAATATATTATCTGAAGTGTCAGAAATAAAACCTAATTCTGGAAGTTTTCTAAGAGCAGAATTTCCATTTTGCTCTTAGGTAGGAGTTCTTGCTTTAGAGATGTTTTGCAAAGCCAGTCCTAACAGATTTGACTTGCATTTGAATAGCTGCCAAAGACCAACTGGAGAGAGGAGGCACACCTCAAAGTGCTCAGTGTTCCAGGCGGTGCTCCTTGCGCACTAGGATGCGGGGCAGTGTTCAGGCCATGGCACTGGCACCGAGGCACAGCTGTCACCATCTGACACCCAAAGCAAAAACACTCGCAAGTCAACTGCCTCTTGTATTAACAGAATGATAATAGGCAGTTCTTTGCATTGCTCAACTACTCTAGGACACAGGTCTCTTTCCTCAGGCGCATAGGTTTGCTTTAAACTTTTGACTGATTTTTGTATAAGTTTAAAATGTTCTTTTATTTTTATTACTATTATTATTATTATTATTATTATTATTATGAGAAGAAGACTTAACATGAGATTTACCCACTTAGCAAAATTTTAAGTGTACTATATAATGTTACTGTCTTTGGTTACAGCGTTGTACAACAGATCTCTGTAACTTCATGTTGCATAGCTGAAACTATACTCATTGAATTCCTCTATTCTCCTTCCCCACTGGCAACTACGTTTCTATCCTCTGCTTCTGTGCGTTCAACTCAGATAACCTCACACAAGTGGAGCCATGCAATATTTGCCTTTCTGTGATGGGTCATTTCACTTAGTGTAATGTCCTCAAGGCTCATCCATGTTGTCTAATATGGCAGGACTTCCTAATTTTTAACAATGTGAGAAAGCTACTTATATTTAATCAGGTCCCACCTGTACTTGTACAGTCTCCTCTAAAACTCCTTGAAAAATGTCTCTGTTTATTTCTTTGTTAATATCACCTCTATGTGCCTAGTCTAGTATTCCTTATCTTCTAGTTACCCCATAACTGTTGTTGGCTAACTGACTAACTCTGTACTCTGTAACCATTCACTGTCAACTAAATACAATTAACTTATTGAAATGCAATTCATAACACTACTCTCATGATTAGAGAGAGAACAATATATTATTTAGGCTTTTGCCCAAAAAAGACTCAAAAATCTTTTTCTAGCGATGTATATATGTTCTGACAATTCAATTACAATAAGTAAGGAAGTTAAATATGTAAAATCACATTAAAATATGTTGAAACAAGTAAAAAAAAAATAATTGTTAACTAAGTCTCCCTCTACCCGTCTCTCCATCTCTCTCTCTCCCTCCATCCTTCTTCCATTATAGAAATTTTCACTTTCACAGTAGATTAGATCTAAATATATTTGGAAGAGATAGTCTTTGGCAATCTGTTACTTTAAGAATTTTTAAATAGAGCCTCTCTTAGTCCAACTGAAAGTGAAAGATAATATCCACAGACCCGATTCAAATCTTGTTTTTTTTTTTTGTTTTGTTTTTTTGAGTCTTATTGGTAAAGTGTTAAGTAGGAGACGTTCTAGGACTCACAGTTCAATATTACTAGGTGCGAGAGAACTGAAATTGCTTAATAGATTCTAGTTAGTGGCTTGCTTGGTGGTGACACATCATGTTACTCTACAGGGGCTTGTGGTTTTAAGATAGATTTAGAGACCTGGGCATCACACTGGACAAAAATAAGAATGTTGTACAATTGATATGCTTGTTAACCTTAGAGGTATGTTAGAAAGCCCAAGGAAAGGCATGGTGACTAACTAGAAAGAAAAAGTGTTTCAAGAAACTGCCAAGTTGAAAAGCAATGCGTGGATTTTATATGTTATTTGGAAGAAGAGAAAATATATGATGGAGAGTAATAACTTTGAATTTATTCCTACCATATCAAAGAACTTTCATATATTATCATCATAATAAAACATATATTTAAGTATTTTTGTACATATAAAATGCTGGGAGAGGACACAGAATGCAAAAGAATGGATGTCTTAATCACTACTCTTTGGGGTTCAAGTCACAGAAACCTGTTAGCACTTGCTTACACAAAGGTGTAGAATTTGTTAAGAAATATAAAGCTAGCAAATGGATTTGGAGGGAAAAGGAGACATTCCCACCTTAGGGACAGAGATGAAGACCTAGAAAGCATTCAGCCTCTGGTACCATGTCTCTCAGACTCCTTTAAGATGCATAATCTTGCATCTTCACTTGATCTTTTCCTGCTATCTGCACTGCACAAAAGGCCACTCCACAGTTGCAAATAACATATCTTTCATTCATGGGGACAGTAAAACTGAGCCTACTTCTCCAAGTCCAATTCCAAATCTGAAAAAGCAAATGTGAATGGTCCAGTCTAGGCCAGGTATCCATTCCTAGTCCAGTAGGGTATCACCAGGGAACAGGCTCATGTAGTAAAAATATGGTGGCCGATACCTACTTTCTACACGGGACTGCAAATCTCAGAGAGGGAGAATGCCTTGTCTGGGAGAACACTCCAAAAAATGTCTACTACAAAGGGGCTCATTCCTACCTGAGATGATACTGAGAAAGAGAATATGAGTGATAGTTTTAATTTTTAAAATAGTCATAGAATTAATTAAGACCAAGAGGGAAGTCTACTGGATACTGTTATGTTAAAAACAGTCAAACAAACAAACAAACAAAAAATTTAAAATGGTTTCTGATTAAAATTTGATTGAAAAACCCAGTCATGACAAACGGATTTCCTTTGAGATGATTTATAAATGTATAATAAGTTTGTTCTCTCCCTCAACTGAATGCATGGCAAAACCTGTAATTTGGACATTTCTTAGAAATATAATTAGTCATATCACTACATGGTGTGTTCTGAGATTAATGGTCACTACTTGGGGTTGACTATCCCTGATTATACCATTGAGCTATTTTTTTTTTCACCTATATCCGGAAAATTGTTTAAAATTGCAAACCGAAATGTTCAATTTCCCTTAAAATGATTAGTTAGCTCAGATAAATAAACAATATCTATTGATGAAAATGGCATTTATTGATGCAAGTATTATTCTTATAGAAAAAAATAAAATGCTCTCTGACTTAAGGTGGTTTAGAAGTTTAAAAAATTCAAAATTTTAAATTTGAAGTCATTACTGTATATTTGTCATGATTTTCCCAATTAACTTATTTAATATTGTTAATGATATTATCTAATTGAATTCCATCTCCTGTGTTATTTGTTCTTGCTTGCTTATATTTTCTCACTTTGAAGGATTTAAATTGGAATATACATGTATTATTGATATCTAAAGTTTGGAATATACATGTATTATTGATATTTAAAGTAAAATGTTTAATATACTATTTAGAAGCTCATAAACTTTCTTCCTAATGAATCAGAATTCAACTTGTAGAAAAGAAAATCAGTGATTAAAACAGCGCAAACACATTATACTCATTTTAATTCTTAGATCGGTATAAATACCTTAGTGTACAATTTTGCAATAAACAAATGATAGGAAATTATGATGATGAATTATCAGTTGTTGCCAATGACTTTGAGGCCTTCAAGTTAAAGACACTGAATAATTATTGAAAACATTTCTTGTTTTCAGTCTAGCTATAGACTGCCATAAAAATTGACATCCTTGATTCTGTAATTTCCATTCACAGAGTAGTAGGCACTGTTCAGAAGGGAGAAGAGTTAAATTGTTAATTGATAAGTCATCACATACACTAGGAAAGTGTGTTTTCAACAGTTAGAAGAATTTTTTTCTTTAAGATATTCTGACACTGAGTAAAATAATAAGGTTTCAAGTTAGTCAAATATTTCTCAAACTCTTAAATTGTCAAATTAAAAAAAAAATCTTGTTCAACCTTATCTAATGGTTATCTTAATTAGAGAGGAAGGACGTCTTAAATTAATGTCATGATCAGGCCATTGGTTATATGTTAAATAATTCATTTTTTGCAAATATAAGGTCTAAGTGTACCAAAGACCTGCCCCAGATTGACTCTTTCCTTGACAATAGAGAACCGAGCAATGACATTGATTAGTAAATAAAACATAGCTCTTGAAATCTTGAAGTATCTTTTTTAAAAAAAGTTCTATATTTTATTTGGAAGTTTCATAAAGATAGCTTATTTCTGCTTGCATTTAGTGCCTCATTTTGCACTCAATATTTAACTAGCATTTATCCAAACAATATTCTCATGAAATAAATTTAGAGGACCAGCCAGTGCTCTTTGTATATGGTTCAAAGAGGGAAAGAAGAAAAAAAATCAGTTACTGATACTGATACTACATATGATAGTAATTGGATTGATTATATTACAGTTGTTTGTGACAATTACTGTAACTGGCTTCACTTATTCTCAGCAATAATAGAGTTGTTTTCCTAGCTATATAGACTTTAAAGGAGAGACTATTTCTATGAAATATAATACTATTTCAAAGATAGACATATGTAAGTGTTTATAAAGTGATTATTTTGTAACTGACACTCAAAGTTTGGGGAATAAAAGTAGAAGACCAGTAATAGATGTTATTGGAGAATTCATTTCCTTTTCAATACTTTATCTTGCCAAATGACTACCAAAATTGTTAAGCCAAAGAAGATTATCACATTTTTGTGTAATTCATCAGCAATTAACCTATTAAATAACACTTTTAATTGTGCTTTTCAATTAAGTATAGTGTTAATGTATAGCCAGTTTAGGTATAATAAAATATGCTGTGATTTTAAACATAGCAAAAAGCCAGAGGAAAAAGAATGTGGCATGCATTGTTATTCTCCATAAAAAAAAAAAAAGGCCAGAATTTAAGGACTGAGTGTCTTTGCTGAATACTAAGTCAAAAATCCTCAGCTTTCTAATTTATAAATAACAAAATATTCAATGTAATGTAGATAAAACATTCAGGCGACTGATCGCATTTTTCAGTTTGCTTCCTGAAATTTGGCATCTTACAGACAAAGTCTCTGACTAAGTAAATTTGGAAGGTGGAAAATTTTATTAGAGCTGATCTTTCCTATGCATGGCATTACTGGATTCAATCATGCTGCAATTTATGAAGCTGGATGTTCTCTAATATTGATAGTGATCTAAAAGAAGAACTTGCACCCTCAAATTTAGGACTAAACTTACCTTCTATCTTAGTATAATAAATTGTAAAATTTCCAAATATGTGTTCCATTGAATGGCTTGCTCATACTTGAACTGCTGGGTTATTACAGAGACGTTAGGGACACAGGCGCCAGAGTGCACAGCATACAATTTACCGGATTTGGCACCAGCGTATGATACGCTCTTCCCTGGGGCAGCAGAACAATGAATGCAACATAGAAGATGAGACAGAATTCATGAGTGCTTTTCTTTCCAAAACAGCATGCATTTCAAATTACATTTTAAAACTCTTATATTGGACTCTATTACCCTCTAGAGAAAAATTACTAAAAAAGAAGTCACTGCCCTATCCATTTCACGCATTCATTTGCTCCACATCATCAAAAAGTGTTACATACTGTCTACGGTAGGTGTTAACAGCACAGACTTTATAGTTCAGATGCCTGAGTTTGAATCTCAGTATCACTTCTTGCTAACTGTGGGATTTCTGTTCTTCAGATTCCTCATCTGTAAAATTGAGACAATAATAGTACCTGTCTCCTAGGATTATTAGGATTAAATACGTAAAGTCTTTCAAATCGTGCCAGGTTAATAACGAGTGTGTTATTGTTGTTGTTGTCAATTCTGTGCAACTTCAGATGCTTAGATGTTAATGGAGTCAATATATTAGGGAGCATTATAATTCTTAGTTATGAAAAATGCTATCATGGAAACAACTAGGATTGTGAGAAATGTGCCAGAGCTGAGACTTCAGGGGTGTAAACAAGCCATCTTTGAGGTATGCCAAGAAGGCACATTCTAGAAGAAGAGACTAGAGAAGGAAAATAACCAGATAGAGGGAAAAAGAAAATTTCAAGACTATAAAGAAAGATGGACAGTGTAACTGAAGAAAAGTGGCATGGTGTTGAGAAGATGGAGGAAAGAACCAGGTCAGTCATGTGCAGTTCTTTTAAGAATTTTGACTTTTATTCTAAGGTCTATGATATCAAAGATTAGATTCCTTGGACAACAGACTCTGAGATGGAGTTTTGCAGGCAGGAAGTTTATTGCTGAGTGCTTTAGAGAACATGCTGGATTGGGCACAGAAAAGAATGGAAGTGCAATGCAGCTACCTCAAATGCCTCCCTCAGCCTTTCCCATGAGGAGCTCTGAGGCTGAGATGTCTCTGTACATTGTCTTTCACTTAGACAAAGTGACTGGTCTTTATACATCCACATCAACCAATCATTGCATGTAGGCTTATCCCTGGGCATAGGCTTCTGCCCAGGGCAATTCCTGGAGAGAGATGCTGTTGATAGCTCTTTCATTGCCTCCTGCTAGTGAGATAAGCTCCTGCATCTTGAAGGGAGATCAAGAGAGGAGTAGCACAGTGTCCATATGGAAGCTATTGAAGGATTTAAAGCAGATAATTCAACTTCCAATTCATTCAAAGAAGCAATCTTTGATCCCACACTAAAGCTGAAAATCTGATGTGCAAGTAAAACACATACCATCTAGTGAAGAATTCAGTCAGACAAATAGACAAGACAGCCCCGTGCAATGAATTTTAAAAGACATGGAGGGAGTTTTAAGATGCGATGGGAACGAAAGAGGAGCATTTAATTCCGCATGGGTAGAGGGGATCGTGGAAGACCTCTGGGCAAACAAAGGGCATTTGCAAAGAACCTAAAGGATGACGAGGAGTTATTCTGATAAAAAGCAGACTCTATGCTCCAAGGAAAGTTTTAGCATTTGCAAAATCCCAGAACTGAGATAGATATGAATATAGTTCCTTATGGCTGGAGCAAAGAGTATGTTTCTTGAACCATGCAGGAAATACCACCTAGCATCTCAGGAAATAGGAGGAAGATCATAGAATCTGACAACTGAAAGTGACCTGAGATATCATCTGGTTTAGCCTCTTCATTACATAAATGAGAAAAAGGAAGCAGATAAACTCAAGAAATTGTTCAAGGCTTCACACTTAGTAAATGGCATGTGACAGATGAAAATCCAGACCTAATATGTAATCTGAGAACCTACAAGTTTTTACTAGAACCATCTTAACAGCATAAAACATTCAAAGGCAGCCACAACACTTACCAAAATGGGGTACATACAGCAAGGGGTAATAAATAATTGATTAGGGATACGGATTGGTAGATATAGCCCATGGTCTTTTATCTATGAATAGGGTAAAGTCAGAGTTGACATCAGACTACTTACAGTCTCCATATAATGATATGGATGACTAAGAAGTATTGAATATGAGAGGATACTAATTATATCACTCTGTCTTCTTTATAGTGTATTTTCTTGAGTTTACAAAATTTAATTTTTTGTCTAAAGGCATATGATAAGAAAATTATAATTAATTACATTGGTAAAATTAGTTACCTGTGGTTGATAACTACCTCAATAAAGCATCTAGAAAATATCTAGCACATGTTTAAGGTACTTGGACTTTAAGGACCGTGCGTCTGTCATAATGGAAATTCACTTGCGGGGTTGGGGGAGGAGGGTCCTAAGTATAGATCAGCCTCCTCCAAAGTAGCTAAAATGAACATAGGTTTCCATAAGAGACCCAAGCCATACTTAGTATGCCAAGGACAAAGAAAACACACAGGCTATAAAATATGGACCCCCAAATTGAAAGTCCGGGACAGATGTTCTGAATCACAGGTATGGTTTCCTATGGTGCTGCTTCACACAGAAACGACTTCAATGAGAGGCTAAGATTTATTAACTTAGGGTGGGTTAATGACCTCCCAAGTGCAGATGCAACAGCAGCAAAATCATCTCCTACTTATTAGAACCCATTCAATGTCAGGTGCTCCATTCATCATTGTTCATTATTTCTCACCTTCACAACACTTTTCAAGATGGATTTTACCAGTTCTAGAGTATAGATGAGGAAATGGAGGTCCACAGAGCTACAAAAGCTTGTTCAAGACCATGTAGTGAGTAAAATGTGTAAAACCCAGATCTGTTTGACTCAAAATTTGTAATCCACACTTCCACAGGTGTGTATATATCACACACACATACTTATCTCCCCCCTTCTATACATATGTATGATTTTTAAAGTATGATAATTTTATAATTGTTATATATTTTTGGAATTTGAAAAATGGTCCTCTTAATTATAGCTTTTTTCATATTTCATTCTTATGAAAAAATATAAGCTACAAAATTTGACTAATGCTAGTAAACAATAACAGCATTTCAAACCTCTGTTCTTTCCAATAACAGCTAGGTTATGCAACCTCTATTGTCAATCAAAAAATGGCAATATTAGTTAATGGGACAGTAAGATACATATTTAACTGAGTCACTTGTGTGCAGGAATATCCTCAAGTACAAAGAATGTGAGATTAAACAAATTTGGGAAGGGATCGGTGAAATTTTACTTCAAAGATTTTTTTTCTCAATAAAAGGGAGTTAAAACTTCTTTTTTTGAAAAAATAAGCTGCTTTTCAATATTTTCCAGTAAAAAGTATTCTTAGTAAACAAGGGCGACTGTACATGAATCAGCTCAGTCTCAGTTGGAATTTTCTTTTAACAATAACCTGTATTTAATAAGCTGGTACCCAGAGTGCGTGCTATGCTGCTTCAAAGTGATAACAAGACCACAAGGAGGATCAAAGGGAAATGGTCATGGGATCTGAACTGCCAGACTAAGGTAGAGAATTGTATCTGCATGCACACAGCTACTTTTTGTTATGCCTATAAAAAAGAATTCACTTTATTTTCTATAACTGCTTAAAGATTTTAATCCAAACTTCCTTTCAGCAGTAGAGATCAAAAACTCTAGATATTGCTGGGTTATGGAAGAGAGAGACAATATATCTAGTAGAAGAAATGTAGAATCCTACAGATTGTTCCTGGAAAGCTTTAGTACTAGTGGGGCTTACATGTGATTAGAATAATTCTAAAGCAACAATTGTTAATTGATAGGTGGGGGGATGCTAGCAAATCCAGTCATTTTAGTGCTATTTGATATTGATAATCACCTCTGCATCCACTAATGTGCCTAACGAATAAATAATTTAAAGGAGTTCATAGAAAACTATTCCTCCTATGAAAACTGTGTGACTGACGGTATAATTAATACCATCATGCCACAGTCCCATCAAGGTGGGCTCAAACTTATTCATCCTAAGAGTAGAAAATTGCCTGCTCTCTATTAGTGGTGTTTGTATGGCTTTGTTGCTGCTCTCCCTGACCTTGCTATAGGTCTTGCTATTTTTGTCACTGATATGAGGTTGGGGAGGTCAGTTGCCCGTACACCTGTTAATTAAATCTGCCATATGCCTGGGGTTTAACACTTTATAATTAGGTTGGGCCACATTCCATTTGGTTAACAAAATTATTTTTAAAAGGAAATGAATTTAAGAATATGGATGACTAAAACTTTAAGCAGTTTTGAGTCATGCCCATTCTAGTAAATACTAATTCATCAGATTATTATCTAACAGTCATTTGTTGAAAACATGTCACTGAGAAATGGAAACTTTGGTTTGTGGGGAATGTATCTCTGAGAATGAGAAATAAATTTTGCATAATGGGCAATGCTTTAGTGAGACCAAAACCGTGTGCGTAATGTGGACAGAAAGTGCTCTGTGCTTCTAGCAAAAGAGGCAAAACATGGAAAAAAAAATAGGGCAAATGGTGGATTTATCATTTTATCCAATCTAAACTGTTACTGCAAAAAAGAAAAAAAAAGATTCATCACACCTGCCTTTATTTTACCTTTCAATTCCTAGTTTGTAGATACGGTATTTCTTTAAGAGATGCTGTAGGTATTCACCAATTATCATTGTTTTTGTAGACGACTGCCTTTATTGTATCACTTCAGTAACTATACAAAAATTCTCTTCTTAATGATTTCCTCAAAAACTCTTCCATCATATCCCTGATATCTTAAAATTGCAATAGTCTTTTATCTCACAACTCAAGATAATTCTTAAAATGAGCCTACCCTAAATGAAGAAACACACTAATTATGAACATTAAAATGCATTTATGCTAAAGTGTAAATGACTAATAACTTTTTGTTACAAGAAAAAAATAAAACTGGGACAAGAGCAGGCTGTGCCAGAAGGGTTGGGGGAATATAGAGAAAGAACACTAAGGGCCCAGAAGATAAATTTCAAAAGATAAATTTTACTTACTTCACAATTGTGCCTAAGGCAAACTCTACTTTAAGTAGTTTGTACTGCTCTTGAGTCATAATAATGGTTATGAAATTTGGAGTGATTCTCTGACAGTGCAATTTGGCTCAAAAATCTGAAAAATGCTCTTCATAAGAAGGGAGAGTCATTTGAGTTCCGATATTAATATTCCCTCCCTCTCTCTTCATGAAAGACAAACACAATTTAGCATAATGAATAATCTCCTCTTACAAATGTATTTTTTCCTTATGAATCTTCTGCCAATTTGTTGCTCTTGCCTACTTCTAGAATAATTGGAGGCATCAGATATGAGAAGGGACCATCAGCTTGTATTTCCTTATTTAGGCAACAGCCTTCCAATATATTAAACCTACTTGTGAGAGTAGTGAGTGACACTGAGTTCCCCCATAGATGTCTGTCATGAACACAATTTTGAGAATTTTTTATTCTCCTGAAAACTGAAGAAAAAAAAAAAAATGAAAGCTTCTGAAAATCTACCTATTGAGTTCTCTGATTTGGTTGAAGTTGGCTTTTTAGGGGTTTTCACAATGAATCTTTTTTAATGAATACCACCCCCTCTACATCAATGATGTGTGACTTCATATTTCTTTCAGAGAGTACATCCTCGGTAGTAATGAGAAGAATCTGGAATTTTCAACCTAACAGTTCTGGGTTCAGTATGTGGCTCTATTCTTACTCCTGTAGTTGAGTGCACTGGAATAAGTGATTTTACCTCTCTGAGCCTCAGTTTTCTTCTGTATAAGAAACAAAGGTAATAACTTCTATACAGGGGTAATTAGAAAATATTATAGGTAAAATGCAATGGTTACTGGAATCTAGGAGTGCAGAGGATTCTTAACCAGCTGATGGCAAGCCAACATGCCTCACTGAATGACATTGACCCTAGCAAGTGGTCTGATAGTCTTTCCTGCTGGCTCAGAAATATCTTTTCTTTGACTTTTACCCATGGGTCAACTCACATTATTGGTCAAGATCTATGTGCTTTTAGAGCCTTAACTGCATTGCTATGCCAGCATAAGAGTGTGTTCATGTACAATAGAAAAAACGACTACCAAACACACGAGATGCTGACATTAAGTCTTACTAGCATCTTTTCTTTTAAAAGAAAACCACGTGTGAAAAAGTTTATAATCATAAGTTCGCCTATTAAATATAGAATCTGAGAAAGAAACACTATATATTTCAAATGTATTGCCTTTAGACTCCGATAGCTTGCTGATTTGATCTCTATAATAGGGATTTATGTCAAGTGGATAGCACTTCAAGGGGGCCTATCACTGGC
Source organism: Pteropus medius (assembly GCF_902729225.1). Lineage (NCBI taxonomy): Eukaryota > Metazoa > Chordata > Mammalia > Chiroptera > Pteropodidae > Pteropus > Pteropus medius. The sequence continues at coordinate 5,879,218 of NW_024340699.1, forward strand.
TGCCACCTCCCTCAGAAGGTACCTAGTCAGGGCCTCCCTGTGTTTGCATGCATCACTATGGTGATTGTTTGTTTGTTGAAATTCTATGGCTGAACTAACCTAGTCTTCTCTTCAATCCTAAGCTTTCTCAGAGCAGTGTGCAGTACATATAATTCTATTTTCACCTACTTAATTGTGATAATATCTCTGTCCTGCATCCTTGGAGTTTTTTCCTTGTTTCACTGGTGTCAAGAGTTGTGAATATTCCTGCATGTTCTATCCATACATTTGTAAGAAGTATATTCATTGTGTGTGGATTTTACCAGCTGAGTTCTCATAAGGTTGTATTATGTTCACTACATTTGGTGAGCTCTCACCATTGTCTCCACACATCAATTTTTAAAATAACCTAAAATGCTTAGGACACTACCTGATCCATAGTACATGTTCCATGATAATAGTTATCAGAAGAATTGTTATTTTCCTATGGGGGATGATGAAATGGCACTTTAATTCCTACTCTGAAATCATCACATATGGCTAATCTCATATGCTGTGGGTAGACAGCAGCTTAATGTAATCGGGTATGAGAGGTTCCTAGGGAGTCTGTTTATCTAAAACTCACTACTTTCCTGACCTTTCAACTATGTTAAACACCCCTTCCCTTCACCATGGTCTTTCCAAACCAAAACACACTTTCAAAGCCTCTTTATCAATGGTAGTGTATTAAATGGCAAGCGTGTTAATAATATCAGCCTTTGATTTAGCATAGCTGATTGTGCGGTGAGGAAGGTGATGGCAAGCAAGCTTGAACGAGACATGCCTAACTGTAGTTACCTAACTTCTCTGTACCTCAGTCTCTTCATCTGCAAAATGTGGAAAATAATGCTACCTATCTTAGAGGGTTTTGTGGAAATTAAATAATATAGTTCAGAGTGCTTAGTACACAGAGTTCCTGGAACAAGTGAGTAATTGCAAATGTTAATTTCTAATTTATTTTTATTTTTATTATAAAATGTTAACAATTATTATTTTCAGTAGTCCTATGCCAGATATGATCCTGAGAAGGCATGAAATACTGTGAGGGAACTAGATAATTGGAAATGGGCACTTAAAACACCTATTGCATAAATCTGGTTAGTGTACACTTGTCAATGTCATAGACACTTGATGGTTTTAATAAAGAGGGCAGTTAATTGAGAGTTAACCTACTGACGGTACAAGATGAAATGGTGGTGGTTTCAAATGAGGCAAGGTTAAGCAAAGTTGGCTAACAACTCAGAGGCCATCTTCCAAAGAGGTTATTACATTCCAGAATCTGACTCTCTCCTTTGAAAGGCTGCCTGACTCAAAGACACACCCATGTTAATCAGAAGGCACACCGAAAAAAAGCAAATCTCAGAACGTCAATATGTTAATATACTATGGGATCTGCAATCATGAACCAAAATACTTATATTACCATGGTCAGCATTGTCTCTTTGTGTTCAAATTAGATGGGAAGTTAACTCTTAGAGGGAAGCTGCTGTTTTCATCCTCTGGGACAAAACCCTGCAAGGAACAAAAACACTAGAAGTCCATTAGACCGGTACATTCTCATCTATTAAATCCATGATTCAAAATGGATATGAAGTGTATCAGAATCACCTTGGGGCTTTTTCAAAATGCATCTACTAACCTCAGGATATCTGGATGCAGACAATAGTTACAGAGGGATGAAGCTTCATGCTCGAGATATGCTGACATAGGATACCAAATATGAGAAAATTGGCTGATGACCTTTGCACACGAATAAAAAATTAAACAAAACGAGTTGAATGCCATAAGAAAAGTGAATTCTTTTGTAGCCATGCTGCAGAAGACAAAATCCTGCCAAGATGTCTGAAACATTCAAAGACATTAGACTACTAAAACCGAAGAGGTGAGAAGATGTTGACCAGTGGATATACCTGGCTCACTGATAGCTGATCAAAGCTTCCTTACCTGAGAAAACTCACCAAATACATGTGTGGAGAAATAAACTGGAGGTGGGGGATAGGAGGAGCAGTACTGTTAGGAGTATTATGACCCATGTTCATTTTGAACAATTTTATCCCCTTGATTTTTTTCCCCTTATAATATAAGCAGTTCTTTGGAAAACAGTGAACAAAAAACTATGCTAACTACTGACAGCTGCTCGTTGTGTGTATTTTCCTGATTGTACATTGTTACTCACCACTGCTGTTTACTACTGATTACAATATTCTGATTGGGGCGGGGGGGGGGTGGAATTCCAGAAAAACAACCCTCTTTACTCCCCTCTTTAGGGGAGTAAAGTGCATCTTGCTCTCTCCTATCTTTTTGAAGGGTTGACATCAAAAATGTTACTCATTCATGAGGCATATCTTCATGTTCTGCCTTGCTGTAGACATGCCAGTCTGTTCAAGAGGAGTCAGCGTTGTAAAGATCAAGGTATAGGACATGTCCTTGTTGGCTCAACTAGAAAATAGGTCAAGAGATTCCTCGTATTAGAATTCCTCCCTCCCCTGTATTTCATTAGAAAGCAATTTTCTTTGTCAAACTTTTTTTTCCTGTAAATTATATAATAGGACACAGCTGGTTGTATACCCCCCATATATGCTGATACAGTGTTGTATATAAATTGCTACATAAAAACATGCCAAATGGGCAAAAAATACAACTTGAGCAAAATTATCAGATTAGATTGGCAGATGCTTATATTAAACATGTCTGTTTACATTGTGTATAAAAGGTTTTCATGGGCTTTGATTTTAGATTCAGTAGAGCATCTCTGTTTCTTTTATGAGATCTAAATTACACTAGTTATTACCGGTTTTAGAAAATGTAAGTTAAATTACAGAAATAATCATATGCTTTTGCTATTTATTTTTTCCTATTACGAATCATATCACAAATGTAGTAATAATATACTCCAGGAGCCTGGCTATCACCAGTTACTCCTAACCATAGGTAGCATCACTATTTGCCTAATTACTCTGCTTTTGGAAATAAGCAAAAAAATAAATACAGATAAAGAAAGAACAAGAATGAGAATAATTAGTATCACAGTTTACAAGTTATTAAGTACAGAAAATAAAATGAAGAAGGCACATTTTGGGCCAGGCCACATTGTTTACCTATTGGTGGGACATATTTTAGAGTACTTAATTATATAGTCTTGAATATAAAATTTTTTTAAACTTTTAATTAAAATAAAGCATAGTAGATTCTAAGAACAAGTCATATTCATATATATGTCCTAAAGTATACTGTGCACATACATATATATATACAAATATATATAGTGCATAAATATACATAGCATCACTTTGTCCCAATTTAAAATGTGTTCAACAATACACAATCTAATTCAGTAGAGAATATTAACAGGAGGCAATGAGCAACTATTTCTTATGATCTCTAAGAAGATAAATCTCTTCTCCCCGGTGCAGAGTAAACAGAAAACTTTGGATGTCCATTCTGGAGTCATACATTCTTTGTAACACCCATTCAGACAGCACCTCTAAAAATTAGATGTACAGGTGCCTAGACTAAATTTTACATTTGAATGGCCAAGTTCTCAAGAGGAGACTCTAGAGCCCTATATTGTCTAAAACACGTAGAAGCAAGACAAATATGAAAAATTGCAGGAATATTTTAAACTTCCTATTGTATTGAGCTATTATTGCATTTATTATAGATTAAAAGGAAAGTTCATATGGACATAACTGTACATTTAGATCATTCTCTCTTTCAGTGAATAGGAAATAGGGACTCTATTCTAGAGGCTCTATGTTTACCAATGTAGTTTATATCATTTTTTTAAGAAAACATTTTTTATTGAAGTAAAATAGACATATCGAGAAGTTGTGCGAACCACATTTATTCAGCTCTATGACCCTTTAGAAAAGTGAACACAACTGTGTTAATTGTAACTCCAGTGAAGGAATGGAATGTCCCCATAAACCCAGAAATGAGCCTATGTCCCCAGAAGCCCTTGTGATCCCCACCCTCGTAATAACTACTCTCTAGACATCTTTCAACATTTGGTTTGTTTTACATGTTTTTGAACAAAAATTAATAATTGTATTCTAAGTGTATTTTTTTGTTCGTTTGGCTTTCTTATTGTTTTTTTGAGATTCATCAGGTTATAGTGTAAAATATGTTCATTCATTTACATTTGTCTATAGAATTCCACTGACTAAATATGCCACAGTTTATCCGTTCTAATATTAATTGACATGTTATTTCTTTTTTTTTTTGATATTATGAGTTATACTGTGATGGATATCTTTATACATTTCTTATGGTGCTAAAATATATACATTTCTGTTTGGTATATACCTAAGAGTGGAAGTGTGGGGACATGGGATGCACAATAATTTATTTTTACCAATTAACATTCACACCAACAGAGCATGGGAGTTTCAGTTGAACTATATTTTTACTGACACTTATGTTGTCAAACTTATATTTAGCTATTCTAGCAAGTCTGTTCCCATTAAAGTTTTAATTTATCTCTCTCTGATAATTAACTGTGCTGAAATTCTTTTTTGTTTGTTGGCTATATTTTTTGATGTTCTTTGTCCCTTTCTCTTTAAATTGGTTTGCCTTTTCTAGATTTGTAGAAAAGCTGTATATATTCTGGGTACAAGCCATTGTTGGTTACATATATTACAACTATCTTCCAGTTTGCCTTTTAATTCTCCTAATAGCTTTCTCCCCCTACCGCCAAGAGGGAGAGGGATGATGAACAGAAGCTTCTAATGTTAATGTAATACAGTGTAACATTCTTTATGATCAGTGTCTTTGGTATTTAAGTAAAGAAATATCCTCTCATACCATGGTTATGAAGGTAGTCTCCTATGTTATATTGTTTTTTGGATATTTTATTGTTTTAGACTCACACATAGGTCTAAAACCTATCTATAATTTATTTTTTCATATAATTTAAAATAACAAAATTTATTTTTATATTGATTTCCTCTTGACCCAGCACCACTTCTTAAAAAGACTGATCCTTTCCTCATCTTACTGCAGTGGCACCTTTGTAGTAAATCTAGTGCCTATATTTGTATAAGTATATTTCTGGAATTTTACAAAAATGACATTGTATTAATTGCCATGGCTTTATACAGTACAAGGCTTTGGTATAGTGCAAATTGTCCAATTTGATCATCTCCTTCAAAATTATCTGAGCTAATGCTTAATTTATTTTAGTCTTTAATTTTTCCAGTGGTGTTTTATAGAAATCTATGTAGAGATCTTCCATATCTCTTACAGTTTTTTTTTCTTAGATCTTTGATGTTTTATCATCTTATTATAAATGTTTCTCTTAACTTTTTATAGAAATTTTGGGTTCACAGCAAAATGGATGGGGAAGTACAAATTTCCCATGTATCTCCTACCCTGCCATTCATGCGAAGCTTTTAACAACATCTCACATCCCAGAGAGTGATACTTTTGTTATAACTGATAAACCTACAATGACACATCATAAGCACTCAAAGTCCATAATTATATTTTGGTTCACTCTTGGCGTTGCACATTTTGTGAGTTTGGACAAATGTATCCATCATTATGGTCTCATACAGAATATTTTCTTTGTCCTAAAATGCCTTTGCATTCTGCTATAAATATTGTTTTAAATTTCCAATGTCTAATTGTTTTCTAGTGCATAAAAATACATTAGACTTTTCTATGTTCACATTCTCCTTCGCAAACTTGCTAATTTACTTACTAATAATTGTGAAATTCGTTTAGATTTTCTATGCACATAATCATTTCATCTGAGAATAATGACACTGTTATTTTTTTTTAAGTCTTGACATCTTGATTTCTCCTTTTTGTCTTGTTCAGCTGATAACTCTAGCACGATGTTGAATGGAAGTGCTCCATCTGGTATTTTTGAATTAATTTCTGGACATTGTGTATAAAAAAGTTTCTCGATTATGATAGTTTCCTCCAGAGAGGACTTAGTTTCCTTCTAGCAGGCAAAGACAGTCAGAGCTTGAGACAGCTTAATTCTGTGGTTCAGTCCTTTGAGAGTCAAACTGTTTCCACTTTGTGCATATTTCTCAAACGTAGCCCTCAGGGCTCTCGAGTAGAAGTCTAGGAGGGTGTTCAGCAGATTTTCTCCTTTATGGCATTTCCAAGTTTGTGATCATGGAACAGGGAGCCTGCAAAAAGCACTGTGATTTTTCTTTTAGATGCAATTTTCTCTCTGGATTCTTAATCTCTCCCATTGACTTAGAAATTGGCAAATATACCAGTCCCCATTTACTCTTGGTTTTGCTCCCTTGCTTTCCAGTTACCAGGGTCAAGAGCAACAAGAAAATAGTACATGAAAAATTCCAGAAATAAACAATTTACAAGTTTTAAATTGTGCATCGTTCAGAGTAGTGTGATAAAATCTCAGTCTGCATTCCGTCCCACCTGAGATATGAGACCCTTTCGTCCCGTGTCCCCACACCCAATACCCTCCCCATCCATTAGGAATTTAGTAGCCATCCTGGTTACCAAATCAACCAGGGGTATAGTGCAGTGCTTGTGTTCAAATAACCCTTGTTTTACTTAATAATGCCCCAAAGAGCAAACACAATTATGCTGGCAATTTGAATATGCCAAAGAGAAACTATGAGTGCTTCCTTTAAGTGAAAAACATGGGAGTTATTGGTGTAATAGGGAAAGAACAAAGAATGTATGCTAAGGTCGCTAAGATCTATGGTAAGAATGAGTCTTCTGTCATGAAATTGTGAAGAAGGAAAATAATGTGCTAGTTTTGCTTTCACACTAGAAACTGCAAAAGTTATGGCGACGGTGTGTGATAAATGCTTAGTAAAGATGAAAAAGGCTTTAAATTTGTGGGTGGAAGATGTGAACAGAAAATGTGTTCCCATTGACAGCAATGTGTTTATTACACCCAAATGCTTTGAGCCTATGTAGAGACTTCAGCAAGGGGTCCCCTGCAGTGAGTGACACCAAGCCATTTAGTATGAGTAAGGGATCGTTGCATAGATTCAGGAATAAGTATGGACTAAAAATATGAATGTTGTTAGAGAAGGTGAGTCTGCCAACAAAGAAGCCATTGACACATCTGGGGCAAAGTTGAAGAAATTGATTAAGGAGAAAAGTATGTATATATGTATGTATATGAAAAAACATAATATCTGTAAGTCTTGGTACTATCCGCGATTTCAGGCATCCACTGAGGGCTCTTGTGACATATCCCCCACAGATAAGGGGGCATACTGTAGCTTGAGGGGAAAAATAATGCGAAATTCTTCAATCCTTTATTTTGCTAGAATCTTGGTGCCTCGAGACATGCCCTCTTGGGTAACCTTGAAATGCATATTTTATCTTTCTTCCCTGTGACACTGTAGAAAGCCTAAACAGTTGCTTTTGGCTTAATTCCTCATTGTGAATCTAGTTGTTACAGCTCAGCAAATAGCTCAATACAAAATCTGACAAAATTTGACTCATCTCAGAAGCTTTTAAAAAATTTTATTTTGGAAACTTGGCACCTCAATTCCTGGCTACCTTAAATGTTCTCAAGAGCTTTAATTAGCTGTTTTTATTTTCTTTCTTTTGTTTTCATTTCATTGAACTCCTAAGTTGCAAGATTTGGCTGATATAAGATACTTTATCTGGAAATATATGACTTTTACATATATAATAATAATTATAAAATGTAATATATAATGTATAAATAATTATAAAAGTATAACATAAATATCTATTACCATTGCTTTATTCTCTTTTCCCCAATATTTTACTATGAATATTTCAAACACCATCAAAGTTGAAAAAATTGACAGTGAATTTATACACCTACCTCCAAATTTACCATTAACATTAACCCAACCTTTTTTTTTTTTAAATCCGTAAACCACATATCTTCCCATGTATATGTCTCACTATCCATCTATTAATTAATCATCTTTTTTGGTGAATTTTAAACAAAATTTCAGACATCAGTACACTGTACCCTAAATTATTCAGCTTTCATATCATTATCTAGAGTCTAAGACTTCTGTACAGTGTTTATCTTTTGAATTAATATTTAAATGCAATGAAATGAACAAATATTGGTGAGTCTTACGTGTAGATTCACTGAGTTTTGGTAAATATAAATAAACTGTGTAACCCAAACTCCTGTGAAGTGGTGAAATCTATCAGCCTAGGAAGCTTTCTCATTTCCCATCTGTCTATTTCTGCCCACACCCTCCAGAGACAAATATTGTTCTGGTTTATTTTCTCAATGCAGAACAACTTTTTCTTGTTCTGGCATTTTATATAAATTAAAGCATACATTTTATACTCATCTATAATGCTGCTATCATTTGACATTTTAAATACACACACACACACACACACACACACACACACATCTATGTATATATGTCAATTTTTTTATTTAAAGTGATATATAGTATTTTCCATTTAATTTTTATTTGTAACTCTTTAATAAATTTTCAATTTTATCTTAGTTGTTCAATTTGTAGTAATGAGTTTGTTTATAATTATATCTTTAGGTTAAGTAATAACAGATTTTTTTCATTCCTGATACTGAAAATGGTGTTCTTTAATTTTTTTCCTTGATCAATCTAGTTAGAAATTTATTTATGTTGTTAATTCTTTTACAAAATAATACTTTCTGACTTAAAAATTCTTCTGTTTTCAGAATTCCATTTTAATTTATTAATTTTTTGCTATACATTTTTTGTATTATGTCTCAAGTGTTTGGGGATTATAGTATACTTGCTTGACCTTCATAGTCTCTGTAAAACTAATCTTGTACCATTTCCTATAAAACAACACATTACAGATTTATGGGTGTATTTAAATCCCCTTCTCTTTTGTGTTACAGTTGGTGGATTATAATATCTATAGGTCTTAAGAAGCTCACATGACAATTCTGTATTTTCTTTTAAAACAATAGAAAAAAAGTTTTTTATATTTACACAAATCTTTACCATTTCCAATCTTATTTATTTCTTCCTAAAGATCTATGTGTCTTTTTTCAATTCCTATTAGCTTTCTAGTCTTTCTTGTGTTTCATATCTTCTGGCCATGAATTCTCACAATTTTTCCTAATCTGAAAATATCTTCATCTATTATTCTTTTTATTAAATATAAACTTCTAGGTTGAGAGATGTTTTAAAATTCTTTCAGCACTTAAAATTTGTTTCACTGCCTTTGATGTCCACAGTTTCTGATGAGAAGTTAGCAAAAATTCAAATAATAGTTCTTCTGTAATTAAGATGTTTATTCTCTGGCTGCTTTCAAGATTTTGTTTACTTTGGTTTTCAGCAATTTGACTATGATGCACTTAGGGGTTTTTTTTTTCCCCCCATTTCTACTTAAAGTTCAATGGACTTCTCAAGCTGTAAATTTATACCTTTCACCAAATACATTTTTCTACTCTTTTCTCTCCTGTTTTTCTGAGATTCTAATTACACATAATTTTGACCTTGACCTTTTAATATTTTCCACAGATCTCTGAGGTTGTATTCATTTTTCCTTTTTTTTTTTATTTTTCAAAATGGATATCTTCTATTCTAGCTAAACAATCATTGCCTTTTTCTTCATTACCTCTGCCAGGTTGTTAAGCACATCCACTGGTTTTTAAATTTTATTTAAAAAAATTTTTATTTAGTTATTTTTTTACCACTTTATATTTATTTACTTTTTCACTAAAATGTTCTACATTCATTTATTACAGACATGTTCCCCTTTACATTTCTTAAAAATTTTATTTTATTATTAGTTTCAAGTATACAGTACATTGGTTTGACATTTATATGGTGTGTAAAACGATCCCCCTAATTGCTTTTTCTCTCCACTGACTCTCCACCTAGCCATTCCATAATGCTGACTGCATTCCCTATGGCGTGCTCCCTATCCCGGTGACGTCTATCAACTACTAATTTGTACTTCTTTAACCCTTCACCCCTGTTGCCCAGGCCCCCCAAGCAGTCATCAGATTTCTCCTGGCCCCCTCTGGCCATCACCAGATTGTGAGTCTGTTTTTGATTAGTTCTTTATGTTTCTTAGATTCTGCATATAAGTGAAATTGTATGGTATTTATCTTTCTCTGTCTGACTTATTTCACTCAGCATAATAACCTGTAGGTCCATCCATGTCGTTCATTGCAAATGGTAGGATATCATTTTTTTAATGGCTGAGTAATATTAATTGTATATATGAACCATAACTTATTTATCCAATTGTCTGTTGATGGGCATTTAGGTTGCTTCCATATCTTGGCTATTGTAAATTGTGCTACCATGAACATAGGGATGCATAGATCTTTACAAATTATCGTTTTGGTTTTCTTTGGTTAAATACCCAGAAGTACACTTGCTGGGTCAAAAGGTTTATCCATTTTAAATTTTCTGAGAAACCTCCAGACTGTTTTTTATAGCAGCTGTACCAATTTGCAATCCCACCAACAGTGTATGAGGGTTCTTTTTCTCCACATCCTCTCCACTTTAACTTATTCATGATAGCTCTTCCAACAGGTATGAGGTGATATCTCATTGTGTTTTAAATTTGCATTTCTCTGATGATGAATGACCTTGAGCATCTTTTCATATGTCTATTGGCCATCTGTATTTCTTCTTCAGAGAAGTATCTATTCAGGTCTTCTGCCCATTTTTTAATTGGATTGTTTGTTTTTTGTTGTTGAGTTGTATGAGTTCTTTATATATTTTGGATAATAACCTCTTACAGATGTATCATAAGTGAATATTTTCTCTCATTCAGTCAGTTGCCTTTTCGTTTTGTTGATAGTTTCCTTTGCTGCGCAAAACTTTTCGGTTTGATGTAGTCCCGTTTGTTAATTTTTTTTTCTTTTTTTTCTCTTACTTGAGGAGATATATCTGGAAATAAATTACTAGTAGCAGTATTGGAGAGATTACTGCTTATGTTTTCTTCTAGAAGTTTTATGGCTTCAGGTCTTACATTTATGTCTTCAATACATTTTTACTCTATTTCTATATTCGGTGTGAAAAGGTGGTCCTTCCTTTTCTTTTCTTTTCTTTCCTCTTTTCTTTCTTTCTTTCTTCTTCTTCTTCTTCTTCTTCTTCTTTTTTTTTTTTTTGCATGTATCTGCCCAATTTTCCCAACACCATTTATTGAAGAGATTATCTTTACCCCATTGCATATTCTTGCCTCCTTTGTCATATATTAAGTGAGCATATAGGTGTGGATTTATTTCTGGGATTTGTTTCTCACTATTTTGTTCAACTTATCGATGTAATCTATTTTTTTATGCCAGTACCATGCTGTTTTGATTACTATAAACTTGTAGTATAGTTTGATATCAGGTAGTGTGATACTTCCAATTTTGTTTTTCTTTCCCAAAATTGCTGTGGCTATTCAGGATCTTTTTTAGTTCCGTATAAATTTTAGGAATATTTGTTCTCTGCAAAATGCCATTTGTATTTTGATAGGGATTGCATTGACTATATAGATTGCTTTGGATAGTATGGCCATTTTAATGATGTTGATTCCTCCTAACCATGATCACAGTATATGCTTCCATTTCTTTGTATCTTCTTCAGTTTTTTTTACAATGACTTATAATTTTCTGAGAACAAGTCTTTTACCTCCTTGGTTAATTTGATTCCCAGGTATTTTATTGTTTTTGATGCAATTGTAAATGGGATTGTTTTAATTTTTTTTTTCCAAAAGTTCATCATTGGTGTATAAAAATGCCACTGACTTCTGAAAATTAATTTTGTATCCTGCTACTTTACTAAATTCGTTGATTAGTTCTAACAGTTTTTTGGTAGAATCTTTAGAGTTCTCTCTATATATGGTATGTGTCATCTGCAAATAATGAGAGTTTTACTACTTCTTTTTCAATTCGGATGCGTTTTATTTCTCTTCCTTTGTCTCATTGCTGCGGCTAAGTCTTCCAATGCAATGTCAAAGAGGAGTGTAAAAGTGGGCATCCTTGTCTTGTTCATGATCTTAAGGAAAACACTTTTAGCCTTTTCTATTGAGTATGATATTATCTATAGGTCTGTCATTTATGGCTTTTATTATGTTAAGGTATGTTCCCTCTATTCCCACTTTGCTGAGAATTTTTATCATAAATAAATGTTGAATTTTGTCAAATGATTTTTCTGCATCTATTGATATGATAATATGATTTTTATCTTTCGATTTGTTCATGTCTGTATCACATTAATTGATTTCTGAATATTGTACCAACCTTGCTTCCTAGGAATAAGATGTATGATATTTTTAAGGTATTGCTAAATTTGGTTTGCTAGTATTTTGAGGATTTTTGCATCAGTGTTCATAGGAGATATCAGTGTATAGTTTTTTGTTTTTTTTTGGTTTTTTGTTTGTTTTGGTAATGTCTTTTTTGTTTTTGGAATCAAGGTAATGATAGTCTTATAAAAGGAGTTAGGGGGCCTTCCCTCTTCTTGAATTTTTTGGAATAGTTTGAGAAGAATAGGTGTTAATTCTTCTTTGAATGTTTGTCTCCTTTACATTTATTAGCATAGTTAAGATTTCCATATCTTGGTCATCTCAAGGGTAGTCTCAGTTACTGTCTTTTGCATGAAAATTTTTAACATTTTTTCTGATAGTTTAGATGTCATGTAATTTAGGATTGTCCCTTAGATATATTGACTGTGCTTTGTGGGAATTCTTGATTCAGTTATATTTTCCTAGAAAATATTGATTTTTGTCTGTCAGTGTGATTTTGGCAGGCTTTTCACTTGGTTAAACATAAGCTGAACATTCTGTCTCCGTGAAAACTGAAATCTCAGTTCAGCTAATTTGTTCTTAGGTAAGTCGCTTTGAGTCACCTCCAAACCAGTTCAGTAGTTGCATTGTTTAGAAGTCAGCTAGACATTTTTGCAATTTGTACACAAAATTTGGTTTTCTTCTCTCTGGTGTGCTCTATCCTAGGAATCCATTTCAATTTCTGAGGTTGCCACAAACTCTTTTCTCTGGTTGTTTTAGCCGGAAAGTGTGTGTGTTTTCTACAGGACTTTCTGCCATCTTGCATGGGTTGAATGTGATCTATCATTAAGATTAAAGTTGTAAAAATGGATAACTCACTTCATGATGATACTTTTTTGAAAGTGCCAACTCTTCTCCAGATATTGTTTTTCTTTTCATTCTATAAGGTCTTCAGCTTACTTTTATGTTTATACTTTCTCCAATTTTACAGTTCTTATGTATGGGAAGATGAGATCTGATAGGGTGTATTTTGGTCATTCCAGAATCAGAAACTCTCTCCTCAAGTTTTAATATTTGAACTCAATAATAATAATGTGAGCATATGGGTGTTGCATTTTTAAGACATTCTCCTTTGTTAAAAACATAACTAAATTTTTTGACTTAAATAATCCTTTGTTTAAGAAATAATAATTAATAAGCCTAGATTACTACCTGGAGCTTATATACATAATGAAACTAATTAATAAATATTTTCTTCTTAGTAATAATTTTAACTGTTGGCATGAGAAATTTATTGTCATTTTTTAAAATGACCAAGTGTCATTAAGTTAACCATACATCTGAATGTCACCCAGGCACCTATATAAATATACAACTCAGTTATCCCTATGAACCTTCTCCAGGGATCTTTCAGCCTAGTGGAGATAAAGGGAAGATGCAGTAAGATATATAAACACATATTATTTCTCATGTTATAATGAAGTGGCAGGAGAAATATGTAAATCAAATGCTAGGAAGTCTTGGTCAAGGAAAAATAATCAAGACAAGGTTTGTATGTGCTATTTCATTAGATATGGCCCTTGAGGGGCATGTATTATTTTACACAGAAATGTAATGCTGAATGCATTTAAGAACAAGAGAATAATGTAGACTGATATGTAAAGAAATATGTGGAATGTTCAAGGAAGGTAAATCAAATATATTTCATTTGGGCTTAAATTTTTGTATGAAACTAGTAAACACTGGAAATGAAGGTTGGGCCAAAATTTGTTAAGGGCTCAAATTACAGGACCACTGTAAATTTGGAGGGCCTATAATTAATATCTGTGATTTAGGAACATTGATTTGTCTACAGAGTTCCAAATGATTAGACTGGGGAGTTATTAGAAGAGGAAAAAAGAGTTAGGAGTTAATTGCAAAAGTTGTGGCAGAAGTTGAGCATTTCCACTAGAGGGGTGACTTTGAGAAAAAAAAGGAGGGGATTCTCAAATAAATCAGTAGTAGCCAGAGAATTTCATAACCAGTTAGATTGTTACAGAGAGAAAATAGGTTGTTAGCATGCAAGAATAGGAAAAAAAGAATGAGTTCAATTTAACGAATGTTGAATATGTAGTTATAGTTAAGACATAATCAGCAAAGAGCTGGAAATAAAGGATGGAGATGAGTATAAATGCCATGGTTGGAGACACATATTTAGAATCACCTTACTAATTATAATTAATAGTAAGTGGAGCTAATATCGATATGTTGTATGCCAGGCGTTCTGCCAAGTGCTTTTCCCAAATAACTTCATTTACTCATCAGAAACATCTATGTATGTACTAATTTTTATTTCCATATTATATATGAAGCAGTTGAGTTCCAGATAAGTTCATTTTTCCAAGGTCACACAAATAATCAGTAACAGACCTAAAATCAAACCCCAGGAATTTCAACTTACTTTTTTAACATCTATTCTCCATGGAGTCAAAAATCAAACTTAATTTCAGGATCCTTTAGAAATTGCTGAGTGATATGGAGTAAGGCAGAAAATAAAGGGAGCAATATAGATAAGACATAAATTTGGAGAGGCTTGTAGAAAAGATTAGAGAAATGAAAATAAGCAATAAGCAGCAAGAAGAGAACATAATCCAGATCATGATGGCATGAGTTTACATGAACTTTTTATGGGGAAGGGGGCTTATTCTCTGTCCAAGTTTTCTAGCTATTTTATCTGCTTCTTCATTCTGGCCTCGCCCTTATAGCTCTTCACTGCTACCCTGCTCTTGATGACTTCTTGCATCTGTTCTGCTGGTCACAGCATCTACTATGATGGCATTGCTGTACTCCTACTCAGGCCTTTCCCTCACCACGTACAATGTAACTGAGGATAGACTATCATCACTAAAGAAATGTTATATGCATAGTTAAGGGAAAGGTGCATTTCAGGAAGTGTGCTCAGATACTATAAAGGTTTAGACCTGTGCCGAATTCCCTTATTATTAGCGCTGCTTCTGAACTGCTTCTGCAAGACCTAGGCAGCTCATTCTGACTGCTAAAATCCTTCAGGCACCCAGTTTCTCTGCAGTTAATCTAAATTGATTCCTGTTGTCACAGAAAAGTGCCTTGGCTTGTACTGGGTTTTTCGGGGGTTTGCTTTTTTTGTTGTAGATTTATTATTTCCTCAAATTATATAAGCCTTATAGAATTCTTATAGGATTAACTTACCCAAATAAACAGTTTGGAGATTTTCTCCATTCTCTTAATGTGAGAATACAGAGCTCCACAGAAGAAAATTAGACAATAATCTTTAGGTGAAAAGCAATTAAATAATCAGTATAACATACCCTTTCTCTTCATTTTCAAATTTCTACCCTATAGGGAAGAAAGAGACAGAGAGCGTCAGACAGATACAAGCAAGCATGAGCCTTTATTTATTTAATAAATTCCATACAAATTATGGCCATAAAAGTACCTAACAGCCACCCCTATGGAAAAAAAAAATGCTGAATTTGGAGTTTTTGTTTTGTTTCGTTTTACAAATGTCCTCCTTTTTACCCATGTATATACTTCTTAATATTATTATCAATGGTACTCTTAAAGAAGTGAAAGAAATAATGGGTTCATTTATAAATGAAGCTGTCAGGAAAGAACGAATTCGTGAGTGTGACTATCTTCATGGCAGTGTTTGGTTTCCGCCAAAGGGTTTTGCAACTGCCAGCTGTTACATACAAGCATGAAGCTTCAGGAATTTCTGAAAGGAAGTGCCAGATAATTAATGCCAAGTGCAGGATATTAACTAGCTCAATCCAAAGAACAGAGACCTTTTCTTCTCATAATAGTCATCCAATACAATAGGTGGCATTTTAAATATTTAATAAAATATGAATAATAAATAACACTGTAAATAAAAGGTCAGAAGTTGGCCTAACACTAGGGAACTCTAACACTCAAGGGGAGCACACAGTGGAGTATTTATACTACTGCACTGTATGGTCTCCAGGGGATGGTCTGACTGACCTGAAAAGTCTTCCCCATATTTGGCTAATTTAGTTTTATGAAAAATATGCTTCTAAGATGTTTGTACTCAAGAAACACTCAGAAGGCCCCCAGTCTTCATTAAATGAGAAAAAAAATATTAAATGGTTTAATTTTCAGGGTCGTATTTATGTTTATATTTTAAACTAAAATGTACAGGTCTCAAGCTCTGCTAGATCTAGTCTTTAGATTTCACATTTGTTTGTTGGGTGAAATATTGAATCATCTATGCCTTTTCCCTAGAGGAGACTGATTTGTTTAGTTTGTCCAGCATTTACTATTCTAGTCCCAGATTAGGGTAATTGTATGTGAAATGAACTCAGGAAAGAAAAGGGGTGACTAGAATTGATGTAAAGCAGTAGTCAAGAAAACTAGTGGGAAAGTAAATGGCTCTAAGGTTAAAGCTGAAAAATTTCACATTACCTGTTGAGAATTACCAGACTGTCCAAATTCGAGAGTTGATTCTGCAGCCTTATTTCACACCATGGATGTAGTTTTGCTCCAATTGCTTATTAAGCACCATTGCCAAGGTATAAAACAAATACTGGGCTACCAAGGACATTTTTTTGTTTTTTCTTTCTAGCTTTCTAAATTCTTGCTGTTGAAACTTCTCACTTTGGTTCATTTCACTTTAGGGCTTTGTTGGCTTATTATGTGCAATAAAATGTATATAGGTTTTACCTAAGAACTGATTTATTTTTAAATGTTGCAGCAAGACATGAAGTTGCATTTAAGCGCCATAGCAAAACAATACTTACTCCATTGCAGACTGTAGAAAATACAGAGTTCACTTTGTAAAGGATGACCAGCAATTAATGCCCAACCAGATAATTTCTAATGAATTTTCCCCACCCATCTTGAGTTAAGCACAATTTAATACCAAATGTATGATTAAAACTAGTATCTTCTGCAAACCTCATACACACTGAATATTCAAATTTCATGTCAAGGGAGTGAGGAATACTGAGGGTTGACTAGTACACCTTATGCAAATAAAATACAAAACATAGAAGTTAAAAAATCTCAATGCTCTTAACTTTTCTTTGACTTTACTTTTATCTATCTACATTTTATTCTGAATTGTATTTTATAGCAAAATGTTTGAGAAATATGAAACACAAACAACATATGGAAGACTAAATATTTTGTAGGCTTAATGATGTATTAGTATTTTGCTTTATATGAAGTTGTAATCACCAGATATGTTTATCCCTGCAGATGGGATATACAGGCTCCTGATACCTTGGGGGATTACAGAATCCAAACATCTGTAATAGGGGAGAGAAAAAAAATCCCATTGCAATATATGAAATTTAAAAGAATGAATTAATGAGAAAATGAATGGAAACAAAATTTTATTAATAATACAGCCTTACATTTATAATTATTGAGGAGTACTACATGCCTTAGAGATCTGGATTCTGTCCTTTAAAAATGTAATTAGAGAATAAAACACAATCTAGATATAAGTTGAAGAAATATGCAACACTCCTCATTCCATTTTTAGTTGGATGGTTTGGAGCTGGTATAAAGACTTGACATAATTAATGCAGTCCACGTCTTAGGCTATTTATACAGTTAAAACACCTGATTCATAATTGGCTGTTTCATTAAATTCAACCAGATATTTCCTAAACATATTAAAACCCTATGAATTGGAGAAAATGGAGGAAAGGGTTGTGTTGCTTATATAAATTTACTGGTTTAACTGAAAGAAGTCAGAGTGGTGGATCTGAAATGTATGTTGACTCTAAGACATATAATGCCATTTAATTATTTGAAAAAGACTTGATATACACTTCAATTCTCACCGTTTGTCTCTTTTTGATAATGCCAAGGGAATAATAGATTAGCATTTGGTTTGATGACTAATTTACTGATTTATTCAAGTCATTTTAATTTTTAAAAAGTGTTTTGAGGAGTCTGCGAGGAGATGGGATGAATCAAATGGAATCTTGTAGTCATTGTACAAGATAGATGTGTATACACTGGTCAGCTCCCAGAACAGACTGCCTCGTTATAAATTCTAATATATGTGAAAGAATTTTTGTGTAAACTTTTTAAAGCTGTATAATCTATTTTAGGCAGATTTTGAGTATTGCCTTTGAAAATTTTTTAATGGAATTAGCATTTGGGAAGGAAAAGAAATGCTTGATCAATAACCTGAAAAGTAGGAATAGCCACATGGGTTTTGAAGCTGGGCTACATGGGTTCAAATCTTAGATCTTTCAATGACTAGCTTTGCAACTTGGGACAAGTCAATGCTTAGTGACTCCATTTTCACATCTCTAGAATGCATATAATGACATTATTGATGTTATAGAGTTGTTCTGAGGATTAAAATAGTTTATTCAAATACATATATATATATATACACATATATACATACACATATGTATGTGTGTATATGTGAATTGATCAACAGATGTTTATAGATATCACTATATCTACACCTGTCTATCTTCTAACATTCTATATTTTAGAGCACTGCTGGCACATCACGAGTGCTATATGTAAGTTTTATCTATTCTTTTTTATTATTAACTCTGTTGCTTTGGAAATATAGTTTATATAAAGCATAGCATGTAAGAAATCAATATTCTACTCTTTGTAAATTATATAACTTGATACTAGTTGATAATAAATTTTGTCAGTGTTATACAGCATAATCTTTGGTTCCTATAAATTAGAGATGAAAGGGAAAAAATGAGTTCTTATATGAGAAGATTGTCGTTCTACATTGGTAAGTAGAGACACTCTTTAACTGTGCTTTAACCAGCACCAGTCAATTGCTTGTGTGATGGGCAACCCATGTGGTGGGACATCTCTAAATGCTGAAATGTCTATCTTCATGACTCCATGTGCCTTGAGCACAAAAGCGCATCTAATTTCGGAATGATTTACTCTTCTACTGTTCCATAATCTGACCTTCTCTGACTTATTTGGGCTTCAATGAAAACCTTAAATGTTTTGATAATAGAATAGAGAATCTTATTTTTTATACCACAAAGATTGCCCTAAGGTTTACTGTAGAAAATTGGTTCAAAATGATTCAAAGCTATGGTCCATCTGGACTAACAACCACAAGACCTTTTTTTTTTTTTTGGTAGAAAAATCTGGTTGTATTCAGTAATTGCTTTTGAAAGTAGATTTTTTATTTGAGTGTTTATTAGAGAAGGTCTCAGTAAACTAGGGTCTTTGGGCCAAATCCAACCAGACACCTGCTTTTATAAATAAAGTTTTATTTGAGGGCAGCCATGCTCATTCTTTTACATATTGTCTATGACTGTTTTTATGCTACAGTGACTGAGCTAAGTGGTTGCAATAAAGACCTAACATATCTACTGTTGGATACTTTGAAGAATAAGTTTGCTGACCCTTGAGTTAGAGGCTCAAAATCTGTCATAATAAGAACCAAGTTGACTAGATAAATGACCGCTTATAGAATTTGTCTCCATTTAATTATAATCTCACAGAAGAATACACAGAACAATACCATGAATTTCCTGAACACTTCTATATATCTTGCTGATTTTTAGTCTTGAAATTTGGCAATGTTATACATATATAGAGCAGTGAGGTTGCAAAGTTACATTGTGAATCTTGCATAAAGCCACAGGATTTCATAAAGTAGGTGACAATGATGTTGGAGAACCATTCTAATAATTTGCAAAGCCACGAACATCTGGCAGAGTAGTTAACAATCTAAAAAGTTGTCTCCTAAGGAAAAATTGACAAGAACAGTGAAATTCTTGGTGCCTCAAAAGCATATGATTTATGATTTAAATATCAGAGTTAAGAGACCCTTGGGAAAACTTACAAAGCCTTGAGATATTTTTGGATAAAGAGCCTTTAATTGATCACTCAAAAGTTAATTTTAAAGTGAGAAAATGCCATTTTCTTGGTATCACAAATATGCGCCAGAAAAATTATGCCCTGAAAACAATTGATCTGTGTATTGTTAATTCCACAAGTGGGTGGGTGATTATAACTGGAATCTAAATATTGCGAAGTAAAAATGAAATGTTATTTTGCTATGCAATACTATATACTAGAAGAGTTAAATAGTCATATCATGAGGTACTAATTACTCTAAAAAAAAAGAAAACAAAATGGTGATACACTATAGGATCAAACACAAACTGCAGTCTGGTATTTGGGGAATGCATACAAACACTCGTATACATTTTTGTATGAAAATCGCACCTCTTGCAAAGTTAGCCTGCTGTCACACAGCATTTTCAGAAATTTTTTTAAAATAGAAGTCTAAAAATTTTCATATTCCTTCTTGCTCTGAATATAGGTTAATTTAGCCAAAGCATCAGCTTTTCTGATTGTTCTCAATCATGACTTTTTTTACATGTTATTTCAAAAGTAGGAACCATGAAGAGAAAACATAAACACACAGGGAAGTAATTTTTTTGTTGTTATTTTATAAATGAGAAGAAAAAAATAGTTGTGTCTTATCTTCCTAGAGGGAAATATTTATGGAATAACTTATTGTTAATTGTCTAATATGTAATTTTAGATGTTATAACATTTGGACTCTGTTTTTCTTTTCTATATGTGTGTACAAAATGATATAGGTACTTGACAGCAAACACAAAGTTTTCTCCAAATTATTTTGCTCCCTATAGTTTCCACCTACTTTTTCCACCCTTATGCTACCTTTAACCTTTGGTGAGGCTAGGCTGCTGCTAAATGGCTAATCACCATGAAAACTCCTCAGCTAATTGTGTAGACTGGAGACAATCTGCCCAGGGTGAATTGAGGTAGGACAGAAGGTTAAGATGGTGCCAAAGGTTTTCTTAGGCTTATTTAGTCACCCTGAAAACTGGGATCCAGAACTCTGAAGTTCTCATTTGTCTGTTTCATAGGTGGGTCGAGAAGTTTGTTTAAAGTGATATAGGTACCAATTACTATTTAAACAGCTCAATCTCAGACTTAGTTAAAAAACCATCAGTATAAGGAAAACATACCTGCCAGATTTTTCAACTTAATGATAGATAATGTCATAGATGTTTTCTTGTATCAAAGTCAACTCATCATTTTCTCCGCTTTCTAGTGTTATGAGTGGCATTTAGTTTAAAGTTTTCTGTCTTTCTCGCATTCCCAAGTGATTTAATTTTCTCATTTCGCAATGAGATTTGCAATCATGACAGAAAAGGTTATGTCCTTCACAGACAGATTTCTTTGAATAGTAAGGTCTCACTAGGATTTTTATCAGCATTCACTGAAATATGCTGCTCCATGTCAAATAGATTTATCCATATTCTTCTCCAAGTGAAGCTAAATAATGTGAATTGAATAGGTTTCATTTACATTGTGCTTTGTACCTGATAATTGTTGATGAGCTATTGCATTAAAAGCAGTTAACAAGAAAGGATTCAAAATTGTACACCTACATTCTGTGCATTCTGACTTTTTCACAGAATGTAAAAATGGTATAAGACATTGTTGGCAAAAAATATTACTTGGCCTATTTTTTTATCTGACTTGTGAATTGCATCCCCTACTAAAATTTTACCTACTTCGGATGCTCAATGCTTGACTCAATCAGATAACACATATATGACATACGTTGTTATTTACCTGGGTTGAAAGATCGTTTTTGTCAATGAACTGTGAAATGTGTTATGGCAAAGTGTTATATTAAGAACTGATTACATGGAGTCCATGTGGTAATAAAAATGAACAATTCAGCACCTTAAAACATCACTATTCTTCTAAGCAAGCTAATGCTTCATTTATCTCCAAAACAGAGGACAGAGGTCACAGGTCTCTGCTCTTCATGCTTTAATCAGATTAATGATTTTACAAGATATTATCAAATAATAATAATACGTCTTCTTCATAAAAAGGCAAGTTCATTAGTGTGCTTATGTCTGAGTATTTCTATTATAAAATAGAAGGCTCTTAAATGACAAAGAATTTGCAGAGGGACTTAAAAAAATTCCAAATACTCATCTTGGTTTATATTTATTACAAGAACTTGAGTGAGTTACACAGATCTCTCAATTCCTAACACCACCCAGGGACCTACTACAGTGCCTCTTGGTTCTCAAGAGGACAATGGAGCAGTAACACTATTTAATATTATCTAGAGTGTCAGCCCTAAATTCTTACCTAGCCTCTTAGCGTATTAGATTTGGACCCTAGGCGATTTTTTAAGGCCCAATTATACTTTTTGTGTAAGATTAAACTACAGGGGTTCATCGAAAGAGGCAGCACCACTTGATATTTGAGAGCTTGAAGTTAAAATTTTGCTTGGTCATTCTCATGCTGTTTAAAGTACTGGAACTTTTTGTGTCTCATTTTCTTTTTTGTAAAATATGAATCAAAGTATCTACGTTATATTAATTAAGGATTTAAATAAGTAAATACATAAAAATGCTAGAAATTATATGAAAATTATATAAATATCCTAGAAAAGGCTCTGGAAAACAGCAGGCAATAAATACAAGTTAATGTTGTTGTGAATTAGTAGCGAACTAATTGTATCACAGTTTTCTAGGCTCCATCGTCAGTTTCTTTGGACCTCCTAATCCTATTAAACTCATTTTATAAGATGAACTAGAAGGAAAATGAACTTTGATTCCTTCATCCTCCAACTAATCTTTACACTAGCTATTACCATCTTTTACTATATATATTTTCTTTAAACTTCACATTAAGAATACTGTGCTTTTTTTCAGGGTTGTTTGATAAAATGTACTATGACAAAAGTATGGAATCAATAAATTGTTTAAATAAATTTATGTATATTTTAACTCAGTAGAAGCTATATGTAAAAAGTGGCAGTGTATAAGTGGGTGAAGCATAGACCATGAGTCAGGAGACAAGACTTACAGTACTTAGAAACGGTAACCTCCTCAAGACCACCTGCCCCATTTCCCGACCTTGTCTGACAAGTTTCCTCTCACAGCTCTCAGCCCTGTCCCAGCCCATTCAGCCTCTGTCGTCCAAGATGAATTATATAATTCAAGTATTACAGCAATCCAATAAAATAGGCACTGTTACTGTCTTCCCATTCTACAGATGGCAAAGCTGAGGCTTAGGTAAGATGCCAAAGGTCATAAATGTATTACATGGTGACAAGGTAGGACTGACTTCTCTGTTTGGGACAGTGGATAGAGTTCCTAAGGCCCACACAAACATGTTCTAATTTATTTTTTTAATCCGAAGAAAAAGATGAACTTTTAGGTTGATGAAAATGTCTTAAAATGCTAATACAGTCTCATTTTACCAACGTAGTCATAAAATACAATTTTATTGAACTATAGATGCATATCAATATATTTATGAAAAAAGGGACCCACAAGGCAGAAGTGCCTAGAGCCCGCTAGAACCTCCTTGAAGACTGTAGCTGTATTTTTCACCATACTGCATAAACAGTAATAAGTACATTATCATTAAAAGAAATAAATTTCTACAATGCCAAAATAAGGTGACCCTGGAGTCAAGATTTTTAAACCCAGATATTATAACTCAAGAGACTATGTGACACAGTGCTGAGTCAGGTTTAAAAATCTTCTGTATTTGAAAACAATCATGAAGGGGTCCCCAGATAGATAAGCATAGTCACTGTGTTTTACCCTTAAACATAAGTCGTTCAGTATTCCTACCTTTGCAAGGTCCAAAATGACTGAAGTGAATTACTTGAATTAGTATATCATTTATGAGTAAAAGAATAACTCTTATTCATCTGAGCATGTTGCTTACTAATTATGTTTCTATACATTGGTATACATTTCCATACCCTTTATACCATACTCCCCAATTTCTGCCCTTGAGGATTTACAAAGAGTTTTTCTTTCCCAAAGATATTTTCTTTCCTAAAGACAGTTTTTGCCTTCTTTCCACCTCCTCGTATTCCATTAAATTTTTACAGTGAACCACTAGTATGAATTGATAAAGTGGCTGATTTTATACTCTGGTTTAGTACTTGAACACATCTTTCAAATTATACGTAGAAATCATTAGTTTTGAAAGAGTTTTATGTAGGTGTCTTTCATAAGATATTGAATGTTGTGCTTTTGTTCCTAAATAAATCAACTGGCTATTCAGACTAGTGGAGAAAATGAAAAATCTGTTCCCAAGCAACACACGCCTGTTGTTATTCACCTTCCTAACGTCTGTTTCTAAGAGACCACATCTACTGAGATTGTTAGCAAGTTCTTGAATGACAAATTATTTCCCGTAATATGATCATAATACATGGGATGATGGGTTAATGCAATATGGAATTTAATTAATATAAAACTTTTTTAAAAATTCCCTTTTCTCTTAGAAACTTTACAAAAGTATTGTCTTGAAAGGCAAAACTGCCATGGATAACAATGACTTACCCCCACATTCTGTTTTTGCTGTTTGAGGTGATACCCCTTCTTTTCCCTGTCTGCTAATACTATTTGTAGAAGTAGTTGTTTTAGAATCAGAGACTATATGAGATAAAAGGGATTTTGAGAGGTCACAAAGTGGAAGTACTTCATACATGCTCTCCTGAAAGATAGCTATATCTTTAAATTTAAAAAAAAATCAAAAAGCCCATTTGCTCTATTTGGTATTCATTTATATGATTCATAAGGTGAACTTTCATTTTTTGGCCACTCTCTCCTCAGTTCTTTCTTGCTTAAACCTAATGCCTTCCAGTGTCTCTAGTTACACTTAATCATGTTTGAATATTTTTTTCTTAACTTTCTAAAATGTCAAAATATCTGGATAAATACTACCAAAGTGACTACTGTTAGATGGACACTAAACTCAGTACCGAGCTATGTGACCTTGGGTGGACTCTGTCACTACTAATTCATGTCATCGTCTTTTTTAGAATAAGCTTTGTGTTGTCGTTTGTTAGTTCATGTTGATAGCTGAAGTGCTATCATTTGTATAAATGAAAATAAGCCAATAGAGATAATAATAAAAATGATGGTTTGTAGGACTGTTACAAGGGCTAATAGATATTATGTATCAAGCACATAGATTAGTGGCTAGTAAATAGTTTCCCTTTATTTGGTAACTGCCACCGGTAAACTATTCATTTAATCCAGCAAACGATAAGTTTAATGCATCAAGAATTTGAGAAATACTATCTACTTAGCTACACACACCTTAATGATCTCAGATGCACTTCGGAGTTGGATACAAAGCACTAAGATTCTTATGTTCGGTAACTGTGTAAGATGCCAATTCAGTAATTAATTCCCTCCATTAGCACCTAAAATAAACTTGTGTTGGCTATTAGTTATATATTTTATTTCTTTATAAAAAAACTGCAGAGCATACTTTGGGACCTACCTAATGCATGACACTATTTGAATAATCAAATAAGTAAGTATTGCTTCTTAGCATTTGTGGGATATGTCTTTGGGAAAATCACATTAATAAAAGCAATATACCTATTATAAACTCAGGCCTCAAAAATTCTTCTAAAACATTATGTAAGAACTTTAAAAAGCATGTATATTTTATACACACACACACACACACAAATATATATTTTTTGATACATTAAGTGATTACGTGGCTTAAATGAGACCAGATGTTGCAAGAACTTTGAATGGCTTGGACTTAGCCACAATGGAAATGAAATGATATTTTTGAACCCTTTTCCAGAGATTTATATCAAAATTACTGTCCCCTCCTTTCTTTTCCAGTAATATATTATTAATAGAATTTTGCTCTCATACGTATCTTACTTTTCCTTCTAACATACCATTTTCCCTTACCTCTAACAATTTACTTACATTATATATCATCGAAAACCACTAGAAAAATTGTTTCCCAATTTTAGCCATAAAACAGTGTATCTTCTCCTTAAGGGACAGAAATAAGGAAGAAACAGATTTTGGAAGAAAATAGTTTTAGGCAAACTGACCATATTCTGCCACTACTTACCTTATTATTTCTAGGAATATTTTACATGATTATCCGATATGGAGAATGAGGATCTAAAAATGTGTCCACTCCACCTCCTTGCCCAGGAATCTGAGAACTAGAGAGAAGAAGCCACCTTCTCTAAGGAGCTCTCCACTAGTAGAGGGAAACTGGGTTTCTCCTTAGATTTTCTTGGAAAAACTTTGAACACAGAGGAAGGGAGCATGTACAAGATGGGAAAATGGAGAGTCAGTAATTGTTGATGGCTAAACTGGTTGTTTTCAGAAATACTAATAAGAGAAATTAAGGAGATGGTTGCAGTGTTTGAAAGTATTAGGTTAGAACAAGAGGAAGACAGAGAGTTGAGAGATGATTGTCAGGCACGTGAAATGTATGGAATCAGGATTCAATGTCTCTATCATGGATTCAAAGTGACTAGGTTTGTATTTAAATTTTTTTTTCTGTTCTTTCCAATCACTCCAGTTAATGATGGAGAATGTCAGGTTTTAGAAGAAACCCACTTAAGTGTTTAACCTAGGGAAGAGTTTGTGCATTATACTCATTGAATAAGGTTTGAATAAGCAATTCAGAAAGTGGAGAGTTGGCATCCAACCTAATCAGAGAAACAAAAATCAATATTCCCTAATTTTGCCTTTCTTGATATTTTTGTTTTGATTTTGCTGTGTTTTTTTGACATGTGTTTGATGCAAAAAATTTTTGGTAAATCAACTAAAAGATTTCTCTGTAAATTATAATGATTTGGGAATTTCATTTGCATATTGTTTTTATCTGATCTTAGCCTTTCACAATTTTATTATCTTTTATTTTTTTCATGTCAGAACAAATCCCTCCAAATAATTTCTTTACTGAAAAACAAATAGACATAAAGATAAGCCATGCAAGTAAATCTTATTCAATAACAATTTTGTTTTTAAGTAAAATGCCATTTTAAAGATATGGTCAACATTTAAAGTTAATGTATATTTATATTATAAACAAATTATTTTTGAAGTGTTTTTTATTCCACAAAATAAATAGTTCAGTAATCATAATATTTTCCTAGTGTTCTACTAAATGTTTCTAAACATTTTAATGCTCATTATCTTTTTTTAGTTTTAACAACACACTTAAGTTAGCTGGGGCAAGTATTTGCCCATTGGAAAGAAAAAAATATTATGCTTTTTTATGGGTTAATTGACCAAAAAAAAAGTTTGCAAAGTCTACCATCTGTACTGTACTGAAAATATAAGAAGTCTCTTGTGAAAGTAAAAAAGTTGATAAGCAGTATATATTTTGATTTCTAGTAGAAATATTAGTGTAGCTGGTAGATTCTTTTAAAATGACATACATAAAAATGGTCTTGTACAGCTTTTTTTTTTTGATCTCCAAAAGTCAAATTCTTTAAATGGTTCTAACATTATATTTAAATATAATTAAAATAATTAGTATTGGTAACTAGCTTCCGAGTTTGTGCCTGGTGCTTTGTATTTTTCTGTTTCTCTAGTATCAGGCAAAATTTAGGACTTACATCAGTCCCCTAGAGCCACCATAACAAAGTACAGAAACTGAGTGGCTTAAAACAACAGAAGTGCATTGCCTCCCAGTTCTGAAGGCCAGAAGTATGAAATCAAGGTGTCAGTAGGGCCATGCTTTCTTTGACGGCTCTAGGGGAGAATACTTCCCTTGCCTCTTCCAGCTTCTGGCATTCACTGACATCCCTTGGCATGAAGATGCATCACATGGGTATCTTCTCCCTACGTCGTCATATTGTCTTCCTCCCGTGCATTTTGACTCTGAGTTCAAATTTCTCCTTTTAAGAGGATACCAGTCATACTGGATGAGGGCCCACTCTAGTGACCTTATTTTAACTTAAGTCATGTAAAGACCTTATTTCCAATTTTCACATTCTAAGATGCTAAGCAATAGGATTTTAATGTTATCTTTGGTGGGGGGGGATACATAATTCAGCTTAAAATAAGACTCAATCATGTTTAGATAGAAAGGGCCACCCTAACATTTATTTGTCAACTCTATATGCCTTGAGCACTCAGAAAAGAGCAGTTAAGCTATTTTCTCTGCCTGTCTGAGGTCCTTTGTTGCTCTGTGGTAGTATTTATCACTTATGCTTTCTAATGCAGCTATTCAAGGACACTTTTGCTCTTCCACTAGATCCGATGCTCCCTCAGCAATGTAGTTGTGGCTCGTTTATCTTTCTATACCCACAGATCGTCTACTTCTGAGTCTTCAAAATACTAGAAAAGCAATTAACATAGGGGCTAAGTGGAATTTAGAAATAAAGACCTCCACAAGGCATGTTAGAACTGTTGTGTATGTAAATAGGGAAACAAAACCTTCAAATGATCAACAGGGTAGGGATGTGCTTTATATCTTTCTAATAAACAACTTCAAGTGGTTAATTTAAAAATAGTTTTTAGCAGTGAAAGAATACTTGTGCACCATTGAAGAAAGTGATTTGAGATAGAGTGGCAAGTGTTAGCTTCTCTGAGGAGAACCTAACCATTTAATTTCATATATGTGAAGAAGTTATATTTCCAGAAATGAATACACCCTCAGAGCTGAGGTTGCTCTGTGTTGCTATACACATATACTTTTGATAAATATTGCTAGATCCCCTCAGAGGACTTACATCATGTGTAATCTCATTTGCCACCACATAGGCTGCAGTTTAGATTTATCTGTTTGAGAAATACATTGAGCATCATTGCATAGAAGCATCAATGCATATAAGACATATGCATTTTGTTTTTTATTTTTTTTTCTGTTAAATGTTTATTCCTCTCCTTTGCTCATTTTAAAAATTTGATTGTTGGTTCTTTTCCTTTTCAACTTCAGTAGTCCTTACTATATTAGAAAGAATAGGCTTTTTGATACAAATACTTTTTTTTTCAGTTGGTATTTTTGTTTTAACTTGCCTTTATTCTTGCCTTAATTCTTATGTAATAAAATATATGGCAAATTTTATAAGATAATTCTGGCTGCTTTGCTTTGTATAGAAGACAAGTTAAGAGGCTTTTGCAGTAATTCCAAGGAGAAATAATGATGGCACAAATCAGCATGACAGTAGTGAAAACAGTTGGAAGTTTTCTGATTTGGGGTATGTTCTGTAGGTAGATCTAATAGAAATTGCTCATGGATATCTGGGTTGTGAGAAGGAGGAAAAAAGAGGTGGGATGAAGGCAATGTTTCTGACCTCAGCAACTGAAATGGGCTTGTCGGTAACTGATTCCACGGATGATCCAGGTTTGGAATGAAACTTCCAAAGGGAGATGGTGAACAGGCAAATTGGATAATCAAGTATGGGGAAAACTGTGGGTTGGAATGTGAATTTGAGAGTTGCCATGTATAAATGATATTTAAAGTCACAAGACTAAATTAGATCCCATAAAATAAAGAGCAAGAATTGGAGAAATGAGGAGAAAAGAACAAAAGAGAATGAAAAGAGATGGCCCTTGTTCCTAGGAGAACTAAAGGAGTAGGATCCCAAAAGGCAAGTGAAGAAATAGTCCAAAGAATGAATAATTATCTTTATAAAATCTTTCTTGTATGTCGAGGAAAAGGAAACTATGTCTTTCATAAGATTTGATTTGATAGAGAGATGACATGGAAAGAAGAATTTTTGAATTGCAGATATTATAACATATTGTATGCTAATCAGAATGATGTAAAGAAGCCAAATTAAATAATATAGAAAAAAGTAAAAAACATGTAGTGTTACATCATTGAGTTGGTGAGATAAACTTTGGTCTATTTCAAATTATATTTTTTGGTGTTCAGTAGGGACATGTAGTCAACATGGTTATGTTCATTCCAGTATTACTCATCTGCTCAATGACAGGAGTAGACTAAAAAGAGAATTAAATTGAACTACGGTGTGGGCATTTTTCAGGCAAATATAAGTGACAGGGAAGGAGATATTAGAGTTGAGACTAGAGACAAGAGATGATGAACCTTGGTTGAATTGGCTAAGGGCAGAAGTTAGGGCACAAAGGGTGAAAGTTGGTGTGCACGTCCTGGGAGAATGGCCTGTAGGGTCCACGAAGGAATAAGGATTGTTGAAGCTGGGCAATAATGCTAAGTAAGTTCTTGAAAGATAGGAGGTGATGATTGGAGAGTAGAATGCCTGAAATAGAAGTAATAAAAAATCTAATAATTGATTAAAACTACTCGGGTAATGCTACAGTGTGCTAGAGAGTAGAGAACACTCAATTAAAGAGGAAAGGGAAGGTAACCAAGAGCCAGGATTTTGGAAGGATTATTTATGTGATTATTAAAATCATTCAGTGACAAATACAGAAGAGATATCAGTGAACCAAGCACTAAAATCTCTAAGGAATGAATGAAGATTTTGCATCAGCTTATAAATAACAACAAAATACTTCCTTTTTGATTTGCTTTACATAGCTTCAGTTTTATATTGAGAATATCATACCTCTCATTATTATTCAATAGTAACTTTTAAAAGTGTGTAAATCATCTAACACACAAAAAAAGTCTCTAGTGGCTTAAGGCTGAATTTACTTGCTTCTTTATTGAAAATTTATTTATTTTTAGAAAATAGTTTACTTGCATAATAGAACATGTTACAGTATATATTTTTTTTATTTTTAAATGTTTACCCCATTTATCTTCCATCTCATACTTCAGCAGTACATTTCTTTCTTCATAATATTGCCCAAGAGAAATGTTGAATGTGCAAGTTCTTAGGAGTCATATATCATATAATCTAGCACCGTTATTTTACAAGCAAAAAAAAAAAAAGAAATTAGACCCATAAAAACGTGTTACTTGCTCAAGGATACTTGTCTAGTTAGTGCCAATTCCCAACTGGGTCTTGAGGCCAAAATTAACGTCTTGATTTCTGATCTAAACTGACCCTACTTAGTGGTGTGGGAGTAGGATCAATGAGGTTGTTCCAAAGATAGAGCCAAATAAATTACAGAAACTCTAGAACTTGGTTTTGACCTGCTTAATCTGCTCTGTCATTGGGGAAAAAAATAACTTGTTTCCATTCTGAAAAGTTTATGAACCATAAACTTCTGCTAAACCTAAATGGATTAAGTAAATAAAATTTTATATTTTCACTTTGGGAGAAGATTATATTTTTTTGAAATATTCACAGAAGTACTCAGGCTGACATTCAGATTTTATATACACTGACTATCATTTATTTTAATCAAGCAGTGGCCTTCACTATGTCAATCTTTCTGTCATGAAGCAGAAAAAGGAATACTGCCTGAACAGACCCTAGAGAAATTCTCTAATGGAACTTAATTCAGGAAAGAATGACTAATAATTATATGACACATAGGTGGGGAAATCCACTTGAAAATATGCTTAATGTAAATCAATGTTGAGTATTAGGTAGAAACAAATTTTTATTTTCTCGTCAAACCTATCTTATTTTAAAATGTATCTTACTGTCTCTTATTTCTTATTTTCAAGTAATATGCTTGAAAATAAACTTACTAAGAAAGTAAGTTTAAGAATATTTTCCAAATTCTAGTTTAAGAAAAGAAAAAAAAAATTAAATAACATAGTTTAAAAGAAGTCCACTTTCTCAGATACATGATTTTTTTTAGAATTCTCAGTACTAGTTGTCAGTTACATGTAAGTACCCAATTCACAGAACTGCTGAACGCCTTAGCTAAATATATATTTTAACGTGAAAATGCATGTGTGTGAGTGTGTGTGTGTGTGTGTGCATGTGCATGTGCATGTGCATGTGCACATACACACTCACACACAAGCAAGCTTCCCAAACTTTTAGCCAGCAGAGAGAAGAAACCCACAGGAATCTTTCTCCACTCAGGATTCAAAGCATTTATCATCTGCACAATACATTCAGCAATTTAACTTTCTTTTATTTGTGTCTCATGTTCTTAACTAAATCATAGGGTCAGGAATTATTCTTAGATTTTGTACTCCCACAGCAATGAGTAGAATGCCCTGTACATTGACAGCTTTTAATGATTGAACACACCTAACAAAACAAACTGTTGTCTAATTGAGAAGGGAGGGACTCAGAAAAAATGATAAAGAGTAACACTAGAAAACCCCGGAATGGTCATTACTCTTGAATTCACTTTCTAATCCTGGTGTGTGTGTGTGTGTGTGTGTGTGTGTGTGTAAATATATATATATATATTTAGATTTAGAAATAAAAAAATATTTGAAAATAGGCTATGAATAGCAAAAAAAAGCCTACCACTTTCATTTTATACAGTAACAGAATCTTACTTTAAAAATTCCCTTTTCAAAATATGAGTTCTTAGAGACAAAAAAAAAGTTGTGGTAGGAATTTTTTCAGCTGCATTGTCCTAAATCTTGCATGAATAGTAAAATGCTTATTTTGCCCTTTATTCTTATTTCTGTCATGTTCCCTATGTAGACTCTTGAGATAAATACAAGCAATCTGTTTATATTAACTTTAATAATAGAAAAAATAGGAAAAAAATGGAAAATAGCAGTAAAAGAAAGAATTCCATGCTGTTTTTCTTTGCACGGTCAACGAATAGCTGAGAGAAACAGTAGAGGAGAGGGGCCGATAGCACAATTCGGACTCAGAACATTCTGGGTGCCAGTCCACCTCTACCGTTTTCTGGCTGGCAAGGAAATACTTAAAAAGTCATTAACCCTGCACCTCAAACACATTAAGCATACATTAAGGTCAGCTGTTAATAAAATATTAACAACATATACAATGCCTTAAGTTTTTATTTTTTTTTTTGGATAACTTTTCTATATAAAGATATATCATGAGGGTTTTGCTTTTTACTGATAACATAGAATTTTATATAACTTTGATAGACACACTTTTAAAACCACTTCAAACTCTGGAATCAATTCTTCCAAAGCTTCTCCTCCAGTCCCAACTCCCTCTACGAACGTCACAGCCAGGACTGCATCAGGACGCTCTGCAGTTCCCGCTATCGGCCATCTGCCATTTAGAACTGCCTTCCAGAACTCTCCATTTCATTAACTCTCTTTAAAACTCAGCTAAAAATAGTTCTTCTTCCTTGCTGATGTATTTTAACTCTTCTCTGCCAGGGATTTTAATTTTATAACTTAACATTTTAATTTATTTTAGCTTTTATACTTTTCTAATATTGTTGTAAATATTGTATTTAATTTTATCCCTCAGAGGATAATACGTTAAACACAAGAACAATAAACTAGCCTTAATTTATGACATCGATGACTTTTCAAAACAAATATTACATCACAAAATAACATAACTCAATCAGTGCTTTTACTATAAGCTCAAACATTTGTGAAATATAAAAATTAAGATTATTTTGTTAAAGAATATAACAATGAAAATAGAAATGTGGAACTTTATAATGTGAATTATAACAAGAATTTACTTTGAAATTAGATTTAGGAGGAAAGCTAATAAGTGAGCCAGTACTTGACAACCATTTATAAAAATTCTGCTCTGTTCAAGTTACTGTGTTATAAACTAGAGGGTTTAAGACTCCAAGAAATGTATACTTAATCATTCATAAAAATGAAATATGAGGTATAAAGTGATAGCTAAGAAGAATAAATTTGGAGCTCTGACACTTCCTGATTTCAAAACTTACTACAAAGCTATAGTAATCAAAACAGTATAGTACTGGCATAAAGACAGACATAGAGACCTATGAAATAAAATAGAGTCAAGTAACAAGCTCACACAAATGCAGTCAATTGATTTTTAAAATAGGTCCAAGACTATTCATTGCAGAAAGAACAGTTTTTTCAACTGGCGTTAGTCGTTCATTTGGTTGTTTCTTCGCTCGCTTGTTTAGTCCTGTAAGTTTATTTTCATAATCACTGAGTAGTTAACTATAGACATTTAATGTGCACTATGATATGTCTAGCTCCTGAAAAGACTAGTAACAGTATCTAGACTTGTAATTGTGGTCACTTCTCTATAAAAAATTGCCAGCTGTACATTAAATATATTTGACTCTTTTTCTTTAAAACAACCCTATGAAGCGACATCTAAATGTACAAAATTTTTCCTTTGTTGACATCATTAAGGCCATTGTATCATCTGGATAATGTGTGCTGTTCAAAATATAATAACCGAGACTGTGCTCTATCATATATGACATTTTAGAAAGACCTGGATGATGATGACTCTAATTTAAAGGACAGCTTTAGGGAAAACACTTTCCTTTATATACTGGAATATTTGGGAACTCCCTTGTGTGTGTAACCAAAAGGGAAATCACTTGGTGTAAATATATTTAACTATCCTCTGTTCAGCGTTATTTAATGTCCCTCCATTGCATGGGACTATGTAACTCTTCTCTAATGAGTAACCCTAAATTTACTTATGATAAGTGCCTATCAGAGGTTCATATATAGCCAGACTTCTCATTTCAAGTCAAATCCACCATTACACCTATGCCTTCTGAGTCCCAATCTCTCCAAGAAATTCAGAGAGAGACCCAAAGAGCAGCCATAGTTTCCTAGCTTTTTCTGAAGTTATAACAAAACAACTCTGCTGCTTGGATTTCTTCTGCATCACCTTCTTTTCTCTTCTCAGCACCTGCTCATTTTTTTTTTATTACCTAATAATTAGATTGAAAAGTTTTAAATCCATCTAAAATTTATTATTATTATATGGTGTGAGTTATAGATGCAATGCCTATGACAACAAATAAATTCTCTCAGACCAGTTGTGTATCGTCCTTTTTTCTTCCCCTTGTGTTTATTTCTATATTTTAAATTTTCTGTTAGTGATAGAATTCTGGATTTTTATTCTATTTTGCAGACATACATGTCAATATTTGAACTAGACCTTCGTAGCTTTAATTATTGGATAACAAAGTTAGCATCTTTTCAGTACTCTTCTACATTAAACAACAATATTTGATACCCTTACCTTGTTATTGTCCAAGGGGTATTTTAAAATTTATTTGTTACATTGCTAGAAAATATATTTTGGAATTTTTAGTGGGAAGGAGAACATTTTTACGGAGAACATTTAATTCGCTTGCTACATAGTGCCTGCCTTGTGACCGTTGGATTAAATTTTTCACTTTGAAATTGTTTTATCACTATGTAATTTTGAAAATTTACAGAAATCCTCATCTGACTTATTAAAGGGACAGCCGATGCCTGAGTGAGGGTAGGAGACCTCTGTTAACCAGAACTAGAAGGAAAATCTAAATATGTGCACGTGTTTTATTTATTGTTCAAAAACTTTGTATGCAACTCATTAAGGAAACGGTTAATATACAAATAAACAGCATTCACATGTGAAATAAATGTTTTCCTCTGAGAGCTGTGCTGTTTGAACTAATGAGCCATACATAGGGAATTGTTTTTGAAGGAAATCACAGCCAAAATGAAAGAACGAAGTGATACAACATGGTAGATACCATTGCTTAAGGGCATTTTAGGACTTAAGATACGTTTTGAATATATATATATAGTTTTAAATTAATTTTTTTATGGTGACCTTTGTTAACAAAATCCAATTAGTTTCATCTGTATACTTTAACACTAAAGCATACATACATTTACACTGTGTTCACCTTTTATTAGCTCCATAGTAAACTTGAAAATAAGCGAAATCATGCTGTGTTCAGTATTCATTTCAAGACAGAAAGCGCTAGGTAGAGATTGAGGAATAGGACCTCCTTTCCTAGGTCTGCTCCTTGAAAATGCCAGGTTATTGCTATCCCTCATCTTGATCACATGAAAAATGAGATGATGATTATAACTGTGACCAGTATGCATTTGAGGCATTAGGCAAATTAACCCAAATTTGAACTCTATCAGTCGAAGTAACAGTAGTAAAATTGCTCATGTTATCATTGTATTTACACACTCCCACATTAGCACAGGCTTTACTTCAAAAAAAAAATCTGTGAGATCCAGTTGGCTTAATATCAGGTTTTAGGAAAATATCTTCTATATCTATAAACTACATGAAAGCATTGGGATAAGTGCAACTATTCTGATCATCTGGGAAGTACATTGATGGAGTTAAGACAAGGCCTTTTAAAGACTAAAGACTGCTTCCAAGCAGTAGTGTCATGGACCATAGCACGAGGTTCACTTAAAATGAAAAAAAAAACTCCCAAGATTTTTCCACTCTCTTCAATTTAAAAATGGTTTTCAGATTTCTAATTAGATGTGCCAATCTGGAAGCCCATAATGAAGAACAGGAAAATAGAGACTACAAAGTTGTTAATACATTAGCTAATTCTTTCACAGATCATTTCGAAGTGTAGGATATAAATCACTGTGTTCTGTTCATTCAGCTTTTGGGTCTGATAAGCATCAAATCCCAGATAGAAAAGTGAGATTCAAAGAGATTGACATATAAGTACACAGTTTAAAAATTTAACAAAAGAAGTAGTGTTGTGCCTAAGATCTTTCTCATAGTTATTCTGAGACGCTATGATATCGTTGTAAAAACTGAAAATAGGGAGAGTGAAAACAAAATCTATCAAGAGTGAGAGAAGGAAAACCAGGATAGAATCGTTTCACAAAGTGGCTTTTTGAGGGTTTTAAAATATCTGCAGGAAATATCTTTCTTTTTGCCTATTGAAGGCAACAGCAAATTATAGGCTCATTTCTATACCATTATACAGAAACTGTCAATGATGACCCCGACCCCATGCCCTAAATTCAAATATATAATCTTTAAATTCCCAAATAGATTTAGTAGCCAATGGGGGAGGAGAGGCGGGAGGGGAGAGAGATTGAGAAGAATCTCTGACTTGATTTCAAGAAATCTGTTGAGCCAATAACTCATGACTGGGTATTGAACCACTGACCTCACAGTTGATGCAGCTTTCAAAAGTACTTAACTAAGTAGCAGAGAGCAGTTTACCCCCTGGTGAAATCATGATCAATACTTATTAAATACTTCATGAACTCTATTCATGAACTCTATTCATTTCTAAAACAGCCACTTATCTGCCCTTCCCGTCATGTTCTGAATTAATTTGATATGTAATGTGATTCTTACATTTATATTAGGTTACTAACATGCTGAAAGGGGAAAAGCAAACTACAGATGATGGTGGGGGAGGCTCTGTTTGTTATTTTATCATTAACTGTCTCTTCTCCCTTTTCTAAAAGATCGAGTATGACACCCTCATAGACAATAATTTTTCATTACATTCTCTCTTCTTCCCTCTTTATCATTTTTAGGCCTAAACCCACAAGCAAAACATTAAATGCTTATGTGTTTCCCTCCTCCTTCCTCGAAAAAAAAGTGAACCGATTTCTGTAAACAGAGATTAATTATTTTCCCCAGGTACTCTATGGATAGTCTGGAATGAATGAAGCTAAATCGAGGATATTAGAGTAATTACAAATAAATGTATTAAAATTATTTCGAGAAGGTTTTGTTTATTTCTTATTTTTTGTTTTTTCCTCATGAGAAAAGAGTCAGCAATATAATACATATAGGAAATAAAGTCCTATATAATCTCATCCTTGAAAGATAAAGTGATCACAATTTGATGTGTTCTAGAATTTTCTGATATTTATAATAAAAAATATGTATATACTTAAAGAATTATTGATTAATCATTAATTATGCTTTTTCATAACTTTCTTTTTTCTTAATAATACATCTTGAACATGCAATTATTTACCTGGCTGTGTGGCATTCCATTATATGGGAAAATATATTTTTTTAATTATTTTTCAGTTGCAGTTGACATACAATATTATATTAGTTTCAGGTGTGCAATATAGTGATTAGACATATAGCTTATGAAGTGATCCTCTCAAAAGGTAGTATATGGGGAAATTTTAACTCATTTCCTTTGATTAACATTTGAACATTTTCTAAATTATTGGTTATTTTATTTTATTAATTGTTGGTTATTTTAAACAGTACTGCTGTAAACATTCTTGCACATCCTTGTTTATATCTATACATTTCAGTATTTCCCTTGGTGAAATTCAAAGACTTAGAAGGCTATTTCATAATGTATGTGTGTTTCAAAGGCTATATCGATTTAGACTTCATCGACACTGTATAAAAGTGTCCACTTCCTCTACTTGGTACAAATAACTACAATATTAGCAATCCTTCAAATTTTGTATTGCTGTCTTCACTTATGCAGTGACACATGGTAAATTAATTGTATTATTGATAATAATGCACATGGTGTATGTTCATATGATAGAGAAAAAATATAAAATAAATTACTGCCTAATGAACTCTATCTAATTCAACTACTACAACTTTTCTTGTGTATCTTTCTAGAAGTTAGTGTTAATTTATAAATAACCAAAACCTTAGTAAATCTTTTAAATGTTTTCTTAATTTGATGGCTCAGTCTGCTTTTTTTTTTAATTTTCTATGTTAAGCATATTTTTATTAACCATGTTATGTGCAATTATTTAAATATTTGAGAAGGAAAAATAAACAACCAAGCACTTTATTCCTTTTAGTAGAAAATAACTAATAAAGTACAAACCCAGTTTCTTTGTCTCCTGGCTGCATTGTTTGTAATGAAATTTGAAGACCTAAAGCCAACTTTATAAGATTTTTGTTGTTGTTGTTGTTATTATTCAAAGAATATTATATTTATTCTCTAGGCAGGCTTTGCACTTCCCAATATTTCATGCCTAGAAAAAGTGGAATTATCTCCATTTATTTTAACCTAATCTACATAATAGGCATCAGGTCTAATACCATAAAGTATAATATGATTTTGCATAAGTGACATAACACCATATGGTGTCTAAAATAAACTAAAATAGCTTCATTTTAGGATCTAATACTTGCAATTAATTTCAATAGTGAAATAATTTGACAAAACAAATGTATCCAAGTAAAATACAAAGTATTAATAATTCCATCTAAATATTTTATTTTATAATTTTAAAATTTCCAATCAATAATGTCAAAAGTTAGTATTCTGACAATTACTTTCATTCAATTTTAAATTTAATATAATTCCACTGTAATTTTTAAAATAATATTTTCATCTTGAGAATATTTGGTTCAAGTATTGAAATAATTATTACTCCTTTATATAAGAAGAATAGAGTAAATTAATATTTCCCAATAATAAGACGAGCTTTCTTTAAGGATGTAATTTTGGTTGGCTTAGCTGTCCATTTTAAAAATATTTCAACCATTATTTTGACTAATAGATTTATTGAAAATTTTCTCCTAAAGATTTTTTTAAAAAGCAATGCCATTAAGAATAATAAAATAATAACTATATATTTATATATATATGTGTGTGTGTGTGTATATATATGTGTATATATATATATATCATACTTTGGATTAATTTTAGGTTTGATGTTACTTGTTATCTTCATTGCCACTTGCAGATGAATCAGCCATTATTTTTAACCTTTCTAAAATTAGAGAACTGATACTTAAAGAGAATATATTATTGCCTAAAACTCTAAAACCAAGAAATACTCAACAGTAAACCATATTTCCCTTGAAAAGTTAAACCCAAGAGAGAGTGTATGTGTGTGTATATGCACATATGTATGTGTACACACACACACACACACACACACAAATATTTTTTAGGCTAAGATAGACATTCAAGATTTTGGAATGACCAAATACAAAAATGCATTTGTTTAAAAGAAGGGGATAAAAGACAAATTGTAGAAAAAGGGGCATATTACGGAAATTCAACAGAATTAAAGCAACGTGAATATGTGGAATAGAGTACTGGACAACTCCTTGTTTTGAGCCAGGAGTGAATATAATCGAAATGTCAACTGAAGTAATGATGTCAGTAAAAATTATTCAAGTTTTATTGTAGGGTTAAAATAATTGAGTATAAAAATATTAGATAGAAAATCATTTGAATTTTGCCCTTCACTCTATTCATTTATGTCCCTCTTTGATATTAATTTACCAACCTTGTATGACTTCCTAAAAATTCATTTCTTCCTTTCAAATGTATCTCCAATGACTCTATCACTTTGTAAAACACATCTTTTGCTCATTCATAGTTTTACAACTTCGCTCGGTATTTTCCCTAGACATGAGATGCCCCTTCTCCTCTTTAATTATTAAATATTTTCAGTGCTCTGAATGCAAATAATTATTTTTTCGTATAGCTCTTTAGTCAGTGCCATCCCCAAATAACTCCACCTCCTACAAATTACCATAGAAAAATAACTTTTTTTCTTTCCTGAATGCTTATTATGTTGCTAATCATTTTTAAGTGCCTTGTTTGTAACAGCTCCATTATTTCTCAGCAACTTTATGTGACAGGTCATATTTTGAGCCTCATGTTGAAGATGAGTAAACTGAGGCCAAAACTTTAAGTGAATTTGTGGCCGAGCCTGCATTCTTTGGCCCTAACCACTTATTATTATTGCCACTTTTCATTCTCATCGACAATTAATGGATATTTGTGGCTTCCCAAAGAAGTATGCATTCCTGAAAAACAACATTGTATGTTGGCCATAAAACTTAACAAAGGCTGTGACACACAGGAGATTACTAACACTGCGGAGAAAATAATAAGTTTTCACAATTAAGAACTCTACTAAAGCTTATAGGAATTAAAAAAGAAAAAAAAATAAAATACAAGCTCATTGTGATGTAGATCATTTGAATCTAATTTAATTATGATCTTTATAGGAAGGAGAAAAAAATACATGTAACAGCTGTGATATCTATAAAAACCTTTGTTTAAAAAAATTTGTTTCTCATGTCTCAA
Organism: Pteropus medius; assembly: GCF_902729225.1. NCBI lineage: Eukaryota > Metazoa > Chordata > Mammalia > Chiroptera > Pteropodidae > Pteropus > Pteropus medius. The sequence goes on from NW_024340699.1 coordinate 5,919,987, forward strand.
TTTCTCTGTTTACACTGAATCTTTTCGTTTGTTTGTTTTTATGATTTTTTTTTTAAATTTCCAAAAAAGCTATTTTCACCCAAGTTAGCTACACTGATATGGTTTTAGTAGCTCCTATCTGAAATCATCCTCAGGAAACGTTTTTTTTCTCTTTTTGGCTATTCAAAAAAGAAAAAATTACTTAATATCAGCATGAATAACACATGTGCTTATTGCAGCATAATGTTGGTACAATCTGTGCTTGATACAGTTATAAATAAGTCTTTGAAAGCATTTTTCTGTATTTTAAATAAAGGCTATAGAAAGCCACAAGAAGGATCTAGTCTTGTTAATATCACAAGCTGTTTCCCCACCTGCACTCAGAGCAGCTTTAGTACAGCAGCTGTTTGGGTTCGTGTTGGCACATCACTGTCTGCACAGGAACCCCATGGTTTACACAGAAAATGAATAGGCCACAGTTCCGATGGGGGTCTTTAATAAGCCTTCCTCTAATGCTAACATGCGTGAGCATCGGGTTTTGAAGGGGTGTGAGGTGTGAAGTTTTAGGAGGATTATATAAAGCCACTCAATTTTGAAAGGTAAAAAAGAGCATTAGAAAAACCTGAGAGCGCCTTTGCATTCCTCCTGCATATTGATCAAATGCAATTTATATTGATATTAGGGCTTCATGTCCAGCATGTGATAACAAGTGAAGGGATTGGTATAATTATGTGATTCACCCCATTCGACTCTCTTGAACATTGACAGACAAAACCCAGGACAGATGTTCCATTGATTTTATTTACCAAATATTAGCTGTGAAAATATTAACCTGATGGGAACAAATATCTGTCTAGTAGAACCTATGGGGATTAAATCCAAGGACAAAAAAATTTTATATATTGAACTTACCTATGTATAATTGGGTGGCCTTTGGGCTTTCAGCAATAAAGCAATCCCGCTCCCGCTCCCCTTCCCCTCCCCTTCCCCCTCTCTTTCCTCCTCTCCTTTTTAATCCACATGAACTGTTAAAAGTATTATCCATGGCAGTTCATTAATCATGGTCTTTTAGGGCATGTGCATTCTTGACAAATAAATTCTTTGTTGACTATCAGGAATTTAGGTAAAACTGAGAACTGTACTGCAATAACTCTTCTTTAAAAATATTTTAAAGAACCCAGAACTCCCTTTTGAGATTATTGTGAGCATTTTGGGGGACTGTAGTATGATGAAGGGAGGTTAGATAGTCACTTGGAGACATACGGTATGCAATTATAGAATGAAAATACTAGGGCTTCATCAGCTGACTATTTCCCCAAATTTAAATTTAAGTTCAAATATCTTTAAACATTGAGGATGCCCAGTATTGACTTGAGATAATTTTATCTCAAAAATATATATAAAAAAAAAAGTTAAAAAGTCTGTATCAGTCCAATATGTATTTTCTTTATAGATGAGGCATGGTGCTAGGCACTTCAGAATCGAAGATGAATGATAAATGGGACTTAGACCCAAATATTCATATTCAAGGAGGGACGATATACATTAAATAGATAAATACACTGACAGCTAGAGAGACATCTTAAGAGGAGAGAATGATTAATACTTTTAGGGAGTAAAATAAGGAAGGCCTCTGAGAAAATAATGTCTCAAAGCAGAACTTAAAGAACTTAAAGAATACACACACACACACACACACACACACACACACACACACACACACACACACACATATATGTATATATTTATTTATTTATTTACTTATTTATTTTTAAAGAACTTAAAGAATTTAAATGAACTTTTCTAGGTGGATTAAAAGGCAGATTGAATCTTATATGTAAAGTGTGACTATAAACTATATGGAGTTTGGCATTGCTGGAGCTCTAAATAAAGTGGGAAAGGGTAGCAGATACTCACAAGATGAGTCTGCAGAATAGGCAAAAGCCAGGTCATAAAGGATATTATATTGTTTTTTTAAGGATCTCAGAAAGAAGAACTATTGATATAAAATAAGTCAAAGTTTGGCATGTTTATATTTGTGTTTTCGGAAGGTGCTTCTGACAGAGTACAGTGCAGACTGGAGAGAGGCCTAAGTAAGGGTGACGGCTAGGTAGGATTTTGCTAGGGTTCAATGTCAGAATATGAGAGTAATGGCAGAAAATGTATAATAGAAGGCACGAACAGGGAGACATGTAGGAGGTGGATTTCTCAGGGTTTACTGAAGAGTTGATGGGGTGAGAAGGAAATAGGTAACTCTCAGGTCTCTGAGTTGGTGGATCTTGTAAGTTCTTTTTCATGATATTCACAGAACATCACCTCTTCTTAAGTTATAACAGACAACAGTGAGTTCTCTGCCCATTGCTCTGAATTTTTCTAACCCCTAAACACTCTCCTGATTTTATGTGACGGAATAAAAACAATCTATAGACGTGTAGGGCAGAACAACTAGTTCCAGTAGAGCCTGACAAATATTTTGTGCCTGTCATGGCTTGATGACAGAGTTTTAAGCCATAGACTAAAGATGACTGTAGCTACCACTGCCCTCTTTAAAGTTAAAACAGCTTGCAATAGTTTGCCCTAATATTGTCAGGAATCATAATTCTTTTCCCAGAAAACTGTTCTAATTGGATTCGGTGGACCTTGACTGGCTTGTCATAGTTCTGTTCAGGGTGAAGGTGAAATCTTTGAGTAGTTCTTTCTTGAAAACAAGAGCATCTCTGATAAAGGCATTTTTAGAGTATTTATCTTAATGTAATTTTTTCATGTTCCTTTTCCATTATTTGTGTTTTATTACATATGACAGTGGTCCTGGAAAAAAATAATAAAAGGTTATGGAGGATGATTTAACACCCTAAATCCTATGTGCAGGTACTTATAGTTTTAAGTTTCTTGGTTAAATGAATATAAAACTTGAAAACATTATTTTATATTAAAACTACCCCAATTTTAACTTTGTGACAGGTGGGAAGTTGTTACTAAAGCTACACTGCTGGTGAGGAATCAGGCTTGTGAGGAATTGCAATAAATTTGCAAGGTAAGTGCCTGCCTTAGACTTCTAAAGCCTGGATGATATACTAAGCCATTATTTTAAAAATAATGCTTATTGAATTTGATAAGCAGGAGTAAAGTTAATTCACATTTCTCATTTGAATTTTCTTAATTCATAATTTCATGGCTATTACCACTTTATGAGATGTTATACATTAGACAAACACATGTGCCAACACACGTTGGCACATATAAGGTATATATATGAAGTATAAGTACATACCTATTAAATATTGAAAAGCTTTGTCAAAAGGCTTTAGACGCTGCCTAGGTTACCAAATACAAAGTATGACCACTTTTTGATGAATATAAACATACTAAACTTTTTAGTATCTTAATGTCCCAAACAGTAGAGCCAGGATGTCCCAAAGTTACAAATATTAAATCGTATGAAGCATTTTGGTTCTAACTTTCAATTAAGGGAGAGGCTGTTTTGTAGTTGGGCTTTTTCCTAGGAAGCCACAGTGATATTTTAATAAGTAATGGAATATAGTTTGTCTCTTTATTCATTTACCTAGAAGAAGGAATGTGGCAGGGAGAAACTTGGAAGTAGGACTTCAAGAGCGACAGGTACTGGGCATGAGAAACTTAGCTCCCTAAAGAGAAAGTAAATGTTACAAGAGAGAACTCTGTTGGAAGGTGAGCCAATCAGAGTTGGTTCTGCTAAATGAAGAGGCTAAGAGAGAAGAGCCTCTGACTTCTCGACTCCATATTAAAAAATTCTGCTGCTCACCTTTCATGAACCCGATTCCCTAACAAGCAGGTTGACATTAAGTTCTCATTCTTTAGAAATTTTAATATTTGGAAAGTGTATGAAGTGTGTCACCTGGAAATGTAAAAAGCAATTCTCAAGATATGTCACTCTGCTCCTTTTGGTCAGGATGTAATTCTGTTCTTTTTAATGAGTTGTTTGATTGAGAATGCCTGGATTCTGAGGTGCTATACAGAGACACAATAGAAAAAGCAAGTGATGCTTTTCTAGTAGATCTTCCGAAAGTGACATTACTTTCATCCATCACTGCCATTTCATTGTTTGTCTTTTTACTGAAAAAGTGGAAGAGAAGTGACTGGATTTTTTTTTGTAAGATTTATATGATTTTAGGTGCTATTATACCTAAAAGTAAGGGCATGTTTATGACATTTCCCTGTGTTTTGTCTACTGTCTGAAAAACTCTCATTCAGGAATGAATTATGATAGAAATACATGAAATGGGCTCAGTGTGGGGCTGAATAAGTGCTGCTCTTTTGAAAGAGACCAGATGTTTTGAAAAAGTATTAACATTCTGCACTGATAAGAAAACTTTTGATGCTCTTAATTCAACTTCATAAGGGATCTCTAACTGATATTCACTCTGATTCCATGTAGGGTGGGTGAGAAAAAGGGAGGGGAACTTTTCCCGTTCCCTCAAACCCTGAAGTTGTTCAGACCTTTTTCCTGTAATTTCTGATTAATGATACCCTCGATTTTGATTTATATTATCCTATTATTCATTATATGAGAGAAAAAGAAGTCACTTTTTTTTTCGATTTAATTTTAAAAATTAGGGCTAGCAGTGATGGAATTTAAAATCAAATTATCCTGTCAGAGTGACAGATAAATCTCAAGAGATTCTAATGAAATTTTTCCACTGGCAGGATGCTGAATTTCTCCCTTACCCAGACTCCTTCATTCCAAATTTTGACTGTGAGTGACAATGAGCATCTGTGTTTTGAAATATGTTGTTATTTTTGTCAGTTTGGTTCTCATTTAGAAATTCTGGAGTGGCTTCCTTACTTGTTTGTTCTAGGTTAAAGGGGAAAAATGTATACACAGATGTCAAGTGGGTGCATCTATTAATATGGAAAGTTGTGGGTAGTTACAAAATATCTGCATCTGGTTAAGTACTCCAGATTCACCAAATTCTACCCTTGCCTTTACATGTTACTATTCTTAAAGGAATTTCTACTATAGAGATGGTATAAATATAATACAGTTTTCTTACTAAACTGCTCTTTGATTTTGTTTTCTTTTTTCTCATTATCCTAAACAAAATTTGAAATCTTAAGCGCTTTCACAGTATTGGGTAGTCCTCTAAAGTTCTGTATTCAGTTAACAATTTCATTTGATGTAATTATGAATATAGAGATTCTCTGTTCTTGATAGCTAAAATGAAACTATTTTTTGCTGATCTTTAAAACATGTGATGAGCAACAATTCTTAAAAGAAATACAGTGGTCCCCCGCTTACCTACACTTTTGCTTTCTGTGGCTTCAGTTACTCACGGTCCAAAAATATTAAATGGAAAATTCCAGGTATAAACAATTTCTAAGTTTTAAATTGCATGCTGTTTTGAGTAGCATGATAAACTCTCATACCTTCTTGCTCTGTCTCACCCAGGACATGAATCATCCCACCACCCAGGGCATTTATGCTGCATACACTAGTCAGCTCTTAGTCACTTAGTAGTCACCTTGGTTATCAGATCAGCTGTCACAGTATCACAGTGCTTGTGTTTAAGCAAAACTTATTTTACTTAATAATGGCCCCAAAGCCATACACATAACTTTTATTTTAGTACAGTAGATTTGTTCTAATTGCTCTATTTTATTATAGGTTACTGTTATTGATTTTTTTACTGTGCCTAATTTATGAATTAAACTTTGCCCTGGATACATACGTACATAAAAAAAAAAACAATAGTAGTTTACATAGGGTTTGGTACCATCTGTGGTTTCAGGCATCTACTGGGGGTCTGGAAACATATCCCCACAGGTAAGAGGGGCTACTATAATGGATATATGTTTTATTCATCTGCAAATGAACATATGTTAGATAAGCTGTATATTCAGTGACACTGTATAAGTAACTGATTTGCTAAATGATAGTTTTAAATGTCTTGTGAAAACAAAAAGAGTATAGAAAAAATGATTTGTCATTAAAGGACCCTTTCTATTAAGAGATTGTCTTGGAGTCAAAAGAGCATTGTAGTGGTTGGCTATAGACTGAGCCTGTTTCCTAAGTCTGATTGAACAGAGAATCCTGAATCATCTGTAAGTTTCCACATGTATAGTCCAGAAGCAAGTCAAAAGCTAGAGCTGTATCTCGAAATTTTGCTGCTTTATTATATTTCTGTCTTTGCTAGTTGTACTAATTCCTAAAACAGAGGATAGTAATGAATCAGTGCCCCTTGAGAAGCCTGCTTTCGTTACTCAGCTATTATCCTGAAATGAGGAATGGTGAGCATATTAGGTAATAATTCAAAGAACAGATGATGATCAGAAGAAAATGTGGCAAGTCACCTATGTGTAGGCCCTGAAGAGCCACACATACTGTACATTAGTTAAGAGTCTTAATAAAAGAACAGAAGGAAGGGAGAATAACACAAGATGAAGAATGAATTACTTAAGATTAAATAGTTTCTATTACAGAAATAGGCTACATGTAGAGCTAATGGCAGGCATTTTCCACAGACAGATGGAATGTTCTCATCTCCCAATAGTATTGATATGAAGTCTCCGTTAAGATTCATTTTTCCTGAAACATTTGCATATAAATATAAACATCATTACTAGGGGCTAATTGCCCTGTAGGAACTAAAATGTGAGAATTAGCATCTTTAGTCGTTTTTATTATTATTTTTTAAAGTATCTCTAACACGCATCATATTTGCTACTGCATGACTGCAACAGATAATTACCACTATTAAGAATCTCAAACGCGAAATCAGACCCATTTGGAATGGCTTCCAGGGCAACCCAGCACAGTGAGTAGCCACTAAAATGAGTATATGAGGTTTATATTCATGCATATTCATAAGGGTACTTAACTCGACATTCATAGTAGGGGGCTTTCGAAAGCCTGTCAAAGAGCAGCCCCAATACAAGACCAAACATCAAAGGTAAGAAGATGCACTACATCTCATTCCTACGCACATACAAATATCGCTTGCAGGAGGCAATGAATAACACTAAAGGAATTATTTATTTTAACTACTCGGAGGAGATGGCAACTTCTACGAAGTTGTAAACCACCAGCCTTTGCCTTTATCGTTCGTCTTATTGATCAGAAAGGTCAGGAGTGTAAGTTATTCAAAGGATGGATCATAGGCAACAGTTCTGGACAAATGGGCATGGCGACTTGTGTGATTAATGCCCCTTGTTTGTGCAGACTATGAGGAAGAGTTTGAGGGCATGTCTTAAGAATAGAAAAAAAATAAAGTGTTTAAAGAATACAATCATGGCTGTGACACTGTCTCTGAAACATTGCCCATTTTGTGGGTGGGTCTGTGTATTTGAGCATACAGGTGCTGCCTTGTTCCACTGTCGTGCTCATGGGCGATCTTGCTGACATTATACTTTGCAAAACCATTTCCATGACATTCAGCAAATGTTTGTTCTGGTGGAACAAATCTGTTAAATTATAGATTAGAAACAGTACAAAGAAACCTTTACAAATGTTTCAGTTTCAGTGTTGCACAAAGCAAACAGCATTATATTTAAATGAAGCACTCCTTGTTAGAATAAAACATCCACACAAACAAGGTACTATGCTCAGTTTTCTAATTCTCTTCCCCTCCCAGGATGGGCATGGATGTCCGAAGTTGTGAAAGACACACATAGTATTGGGGATGACATCTCCTCAGTTCCTTTCAAAAGCCCACCTCTCTAACTCACTTCTGCGTGCCTGTCATTTTCTTATCTTCCTCAGCTCCCTTAGTTTCATTCCCACCAGCCCTTTTCCCCCTTAATTCTCTCTTCTTCCAAGGAATAGTCTAAATGTGAAACAGTGCATTTAACAGGCACTCAGTTCTGCTCAGTCTTCCCTTAGCACTATAGACAATCATTATAGTGGAAAATATTGGAGTGGCATGGTAGTGATTTTTAAAACATTCTGGGCACGAATGCCAAAGTACTACTAGAGTTACCGTAGGCTTTGAGTAACCTATTTAGGGGCATACTTTAGATCTTAAGTAAAACATTAAGTTGTTTTATAAGCTAGCGTTAAACTTATAAGTTTAACCGATGTAAGTTTAATTTAGTGATTCTTTGCCTGCTGAAGAATTGTTTTTAGGGCTATATGTTATAAGGACTTAACAATCATTATTTAAAAATTTGTCAAAAAAATTTTAGAAAATAATTACGTCTAATCCCTAGTGACAATAATTAAATACGTGACTTAGTTGAGGAATTGCAAAAAAAAAAAAAAAAAGATAAAATTATCTAAAATGCCAGCTCTCTTTAAAATCAGCCATTAAAAAATAACTAGCATGGCATAAAAGAGAAACATAATTTCAGTGGCTCTAAACTTACTTTGTATGTATTGTAAAATGCTTTTAAATATATTAAAGTATATTATAAATATTGACCATGTGATGAAGACACAATACATTGAACAGAAGTATACACAAGAACATCCAGACAAATATGTAAGAATGATTAGAAAACTCAGAAATGTCTATATTGTGGGCATGTGTAGATGAATTTAGCATATGTAAAATTAAGAAAATATCAGAAACCATTTGTAAAATAATGATTACCTAATAAATGAGGTTGAACATATTGTCTGACTTTAGAAGAGAACAGTAATTTTGATCCTCATTTCACATCATATACCAAGATAAATTTAAGAGAGAAACATAAAGTCAGAGACTGATGGAAAGTCAATGTAGGGTAAATGTAAAGCTAAAATATTATAATAACGAAATGACAATTTAGATAATTACTTGCTGTGATCTGTAAACTTCTAAGCATAAACAAACTTTTCAGGTATGAAGGTAACAGAGACAATCACGAAGGGAAAGATGAACTATACTCGAATTAAAATTTACAAATGTTTATACATCAAAAAGTCATTATTAGGAAAATTAATTGATAAAAACTGGGTAAATCTTTTCCAAAAGAAGGAAGTTAAAGATTGTAAGGACATTAAAAATGTTTTAATGGTCAACAGTATTAAAGAGATTTCAAAGTACAAGAACCACAAAAGAGTAATAAGCATAAGAAAATAGTTCAGCTGCAGTCATAAGAGAAAGTTTGTTTTTTAAAAAAGGAGCTCTTTTCCTGTTTCTCTCTCTCTCTTTTTTTTTTTTTTTTTTTTTTTTTTTGCTTCCAACACAACAAAAATTTTAAAAGGATGAAAATCCTCCCTGTGTGTTTTGGGAGTAACATAGACAACTAGTGTGTGTGTACGTGTGTGTAAATTAGTATCAACTTACTAAAAAGCAGTTTTATTACCATGGAACGGGAGCTTAACAATTATAGAAAACACAGTACTAGTTTTAAAATGTAATAATACTTTCTGTGTTAATGGTTAGAGATTCAGATAATTACTTAGAAGCAAAGATTGTCATTACAACGAAAAATATCAATGATTTTTACCATAAGCATTTTTAAATTCAATTAAGTAGCATAAGCAATAAAAAAATGTTTCCTCTATATAGGTTCACTGACCAGAAGTTGCTGGTCCCTGACCTTAATTTATAATCTGTCTTTGGATTCTCAAAGTCTGTGTAGGTGTCACAGAAATTTCTCATGAAAAATAGCCACATCCTCCAAATCAGTTAACAGGAAGAGAAGCGGGCAATGAGGCTTTTGTGAAGGGAAGAGAGTGGTGGAAAAGGCAGAATAGCTCCAACTAAGCTCAGTTTGAATTGCCATAACCTTAGCAATACAGGAGAAGTTACTTAGTGACATGATCTGCACAAGTTTGTTCAGCTGGTAGCATTTATCCATGCCCTTTGAGTAGCTGGTGAAGTACTGGGCTACGAAGTGAAGCTGTTAAAACGATGAATCAAACATAGGCTGTGATGTATGGAACCTTAGAGTCTTGAATAGGAAAGAAGTTTGTGTGTGTGTGTGTGTGTGTGTGTGTGTGTGTGTACAGTGACTCTTGAACAATGCAGGGATTAAGGGTCCTGACCACCCGTTAAGTAAAAAATCTGTATATAACTTTTGATTCTCCCAAAACTTAACTGCTACTAGCCTACTGTTGGGAAGGCTGACCGATTATAGAAGCAGTCAACACATATTTTCTATGTTATGTGTATCATTATATTCTTACAATAAAGTAAGCTAGAGAAAAGAAAATGTTAAGAAAATCATAAGGAAGAGAAGATACATTTACAATATTTATTTTTAAAAATCTGCATATAATTGGACCCATGCTATTCTAACCCGTGTTGGTCAGGGGTCAACTATATATATATATATATATATATATATATATATATATATATATATATATATATATATATACACACACACACACACATACAAATACACACATGTATTTAGAAACATATGAAATTTAGTGTATTAAGGAAGGATACACTAAACAGGCCCATCTCAGGATACATTGTATCTAATACAGATTTCTACTTCAATTGAATTTTTTATCAGATCAGGTAATACTGTTTACTTTTCTCCCTCAGAACAATTCGAATTTGCTTGATTTGCTTGTTTATTCTCTGTCTCCTCATGGACCACCTACTCAATTTTGGAAAGCAAAAAACACAAGGGTAGGAGAAATGCTAATTTAGTCCACATTGTGCTTTGAATATTTGGCACATTAGTGGCTACTCAGTAAATTTTTTTTGAAAGAATGAGTGCTTCTTTTGGGGAGTTAGTCGTTTTTAATGTATACTAGGAGATGGGCACAGAAAGTGGGGAAGGAAAGGAAAGAATAAGAGCAAAAAAGGAATAAAGAACAACATGAGCAGAGGCAAAGAGAAGGCTCTTGTGCTTCGAGTGAAGGAAAAGAAGGCAGTGATATAGCAAAATAAAATGTACAGGGAGATCTCTGCAAAAGTGCATTGACGTATTTTAATGATGGAATTTCTGGGCCTTACAGTATAAGTATCTTTAAATTTTCAGAATAATGTCCAGTTATTTTTCAAAGTGGTGGTATCCATTTTTATTCTCATCTGTTGTGTGTATATGAGTTTATGTTGACCCACAACCTGACCAGTACTTAATATTGTTGTATTTCTTGATTTTTTTTTTTTTGCCAATGCAGTAGGCAAAATATTGGTAAATGTAAAGCCAAAATCTTATAATAATGACATGACAGTTTAGGTAATTATATTTTGTGATCTCTGGACTTCCAAGCAAACTTCTTAAGCACGAAAGAAATCGAGATATTGTTTTCATCTTGATTTGCATATCTTTTATCACAGTGGGGGAATATATTTTTGACGTTTATTTTTTCTATTTGTTAAAATATCTCTCATCATTTACCTTTTTAAAACATATTGGCTTGCTATTGTTTTTCTTACTAATTTTCTATTTTATTTTTGTGGATAGCAAAAGTTTTTCAGTTATACTTTTGTAAATATATTCTAACATCTGTAGCTTTATTTCATTTTCTTTAAGGGATGTTTTGAGGAATATAAGGTTTTGTTTCTGTAGCTGTTTTGCTGTGCTGTAGTTTTAACATGGTTGCTTTATATATTTTTTATGGTGTTTTGCAGTTTTTGTTTGAGAACTTCTTTTCTTCTCTGAGGTCATAAAGATATTCTTATACATTTTCTTTGCAAAACTTTACAGTTTTGACTTTTAACATTTAGAATTTTTATTTAGCTAGGGTTGATTTCTCTGTATAGTAAGAAGTCTAGATTATTTTTCCAGTATGAGTAAACAAACAATAGTTCCTATGCTACTTATTGAATTAATTCTCCTTTCCCCAGAGTTATATAATACCACCTGAAATAAAAAGCAATTTCAAAATATCAAGGAGTCAGTTTCTAAGAATTCTCCTTAGTTCCATTAGTCACATGATCACATTCTCTTAATTATTATAGATCTATAATTATCTTTATTTCTGGTAAGGCTATTCCAATCCCATCTTATTCTTTTTATTCAGAAGTGTTTTTTCAGGGTTTGAACCATTGCACTTCTGAATTAGATTTTCCTTATTCTGTATAAACTTATTGGTTGAAAACAGCACGCATTCATTAGCTCATAGTTCTATAGGTCAGAAGTCCAGAACGGCCTGATGGTTCTCCGCTTAAGGCTAAAATCTAGGGATCAGCCATGCCGAGTTCTCAGCTGTAGACTCTGGGGGAAGATCTGCCTGCCACGCTCATGCTCATTGATACTAGAATTCTTTCCTTGTGGTTATATTAGTAAGACTCCAATTTCTTTGCCAGTTGTGGCCTGATGGTTGCTTTTAGTTTACAGTGGCTGCTCAGGTCCTTTCCAAGTTAACCTTTCCCAATTTCAAATCAGCAACAGTCTGTCAATGCACCCCAGGCTTTTAAATCTGTTTTCTTCTTCTGCTAAAGGAGAGAGAGAGAGAGAGAGAGAGAGAGAGAGAGAGACACACACACACACACACACACACACACACACACACCCCACCTCCCACCCAAAAGGAAAAATAAAACTTTTTGCTTATAAGATGGTAGTGTACTTAGATTATAATCACCTTTTTGATTGACTTGAAGGCAACTGATTAATAACCTTAATTACATCTACAAAACACTTTTTCCATGTAACATAATCACAGGTGTGATATCATAATCCTAGTCCCAGGAATTAGAGCAGGAAAAATTGGAGAGATACCTTTAGAATTTTGACTACTCTACCTTACAGGAAGAGTTTAGAAACAGATTTGCAATTTCTTTAAAAAAAATTCTTGTGATATTTTTAATTGAATTGTACAGAATCTATAAAACAATTATGGAATGTTGGCATCTCTGTAATATTGAGTCTTCTAATTCATGAACATGAATGTGTGTCTTGCCATTTTATTTTGTAGATATTTAATATTTTACATGTTAAATAAATATTGATATTCCTGTTTTTAAAAGCAGTGCAATTGATTCTTGTATATTCTTGGCTATTTTGCCAAGCTCTAAAAATAATAATTAATATTTTATTTTGGATTTTCTGTCTATGTGTTTATATTGTTTATGGGATATGTCTGTTTATGGGATATGTTTCTTTATAATCCATATGCATACTTTCCTTCTTTCATACTGACTATTCAATTCAGTATTTAATAGACTTAGTGAGCTGTGTTTTGTCCTGGATTCATAAGGCAATATTTTCAAAATTTTACCATTAATAAGATATTTGCTGTAGATATTCCATAGATACCCTGTTCCAATACTGGATTTCTGACACGAGCTGGGTGTTCTATAATTCCACCCAATTCTGACACTAACTACCCAGAGTTATCATCAGATCACACAAGTTAAAGGACAAGAAGACACTTACTTCAGATGCCAGCCACCGTTGGGCTGTACTTCTGCCTGGCCAACTACAAATATGTGTCTTTCAACAACTCCCTAAGTTTCTGTAATTGCTAAACAAATCACAGAACTCAGAAAAGTGCTAGACTTAAATTACAATTTTATTATAAGGGACGCAAATGAACGTTAGATGGAGACATAAGGAGAGCATCATCTGCAAAGATCTCAAGCGCGAGGACGTCAGCGTTCACCACCCTCCTGGTACACTGATCTGTTCATCAGCCAGAAGCCCAGAGCTGCAGTGTCCAGCTTTTTATCTAGGTTTCAGTGTGGAAGCTCTATTGGTTAAAATACTGCCACATGACTGAAATTGGTCTCCAGCCCTCTGTCCCTCCTTGGAAAGTTTCAGCCAGGTAATCCTGTGATTGGTCTTTCTGGCGACCAGGGTTTCCACCACTATGATTCAACTTACTGGCATAACAAAGACATTCATATCACTTTGGAAATTCCAAGAGTTTTGAAGCTCTTTACTGGGAACCAGGGGCAAATTACATCTTAACTATTTTTAAGTGTATAATTCAGTACTGTTCACAACATTCATATTGTTATGCAACCAATCTCCAGACCTCTTTTCAGCATGCAGGTTGCAGCTCTGTACCCATTAAACAGCAACTCCATCCACCATCCCCGTAGCTCCTGGAAACCAATACTGCGCTCTCTGGTCCCTGTGAATTTGGTACCTCATTTGGTAGAATCATAAAGTATCCATCTTTTTGTGACTGACTTATTTCATTTAGCATGATAATGCCCTCAAGTTTTATCAGTGTTGTAGGGTGTGTCAAGCTATCTAGAAATATACATTTTTTATTATAGCACAGATACATTTTATTAAGTTGAAAAGAAATAACTTTTCTGTTATTTCTAAACTTTTTTAGTTTACTGATAGTTTAATCATGAATTTTTAATTAATTTTTTTGAATATTTATTCAATATCTATTAAGCTGATTTTATTATTTTCTCCTTAATTCATTGACATGGTGAATTTTATTGATAAAATGTCTCACTTAAAATCACCCTTGCATTCTTGGGATAAACTAAATTTCTTTGTGATATGTTATTTGTTTATACAATGTTCCAATTGACTTTTAATATTTTTATAAGGATTTTACATCTGTAGCCATCAGTGATATTAGATTATAATTTTATTTTTTGTATTGTCATTGTCTAGTTTTGGAACCAGGTATATATTAAATGAATTGACAATTTTCTCCTATTCTGTCAAAGAGTTTAGATAAAATTGGAATCATCTGTTTCTTCAAATATTGGTAGAATTCATCTGTAAAAACATCTGGACTTGTTTTTTTCACAGGAAGATTTTTAATCATTGAGTCATTTTTTTAATGATTCCAAGATAACTCTGTCCGATTTTATTTTTAACATTTAATTTCGGAAAGTCATATTTCTATGAAATAATGCATTGGATCTAAATTTTTGTATTTATTGACTTTAAGTTGATCAAATATTCTTTTATTATCATTCTAAATATCTGAAGTAGTTATACACTGACCCAAATTTTATTCTTAATCGTGTTTATTGTTCTTTAGCCCTGGGCCATTATTTTTAAAGAATTAATTTCAGGTCTTGTTGTTCATCTACTTATTATATGCTTGTTTCTCTTTCATTAATTTTGTTGTCATATTTTTCGTGTTCCTTCTATGTAGATTTTTCTATTGATCTTTATTCTAAAATAAATTGAAAAATTAGTTTTCTTTTAGTTTATCCCTCCTTCATTTATGATGTAAGAACTTAAATATATAAATTTCTCTCAGTACCAGTTTCACTGCATTCCAAAAATTTTGATATAAAGAACTTTTAGTATTCTTAAGCACTATATATTTTAATATGAATTATGATTTTTTCCTTTGACCCAAGATGTTGACATGTTTAAAACTTTCCAATTATAGAGATATTTTGTTTATTTTTTCATTTCAACTAAAAACTAAATTGCTCTTCTGTATTTCTCATTGCAAATCTTTGTGCTGAATTCAATAATAATTTATTTTTTATATATCTTCCAAGTCATTTATTTTTTCACAAAAGTGTTTATTTAGCTATTAATCATTTACTTTCAACTTCAACAATCATATTTTTAACTTTTAAAATACATGTTTTGTTCTTTTTTCAGATATTTATGGCTACTAATGATAATCATTTATTGCTTCATTTATTTACATCAGACATAATCATATTCTCTATTCGATCTCTTCAGTATATATAGTTCTTGGTGATATAAATGTGGTGCTTTTGTTTCTAATTAGTCTCACTTTTAATCTAGAGTATATGTATATGTGTATGTGTGTGTCTGTACTTTGAAGATTTCTGCTTGCATTTTTTATGATTTGTTTGTAGACACTTAAGAGGCTTATTTAATTTACCTCTCTGATTATTAACGAAAACAGAGAGTATGAAGAGCATAGGTTTGAAGTCAGATTTGAATTTAATCACAGCTCTCCTGGTGAAAAATTGTATGACCTTAGATAAGTTGCCTAATCTGCTTCAGTTTTACTTTTATGTTTTATAAAATTATTTTTAAAAATAATAGTAGATACCTCATTGGGCTATTATAAGGGTCAAATGTTATACATTTAAAGGTCTTAGCATCTGACATGAAGATTAATTTATTTGGTCAAAATCTTTAAATTTCAGAATTACCAAGTAACTGTCAAAACTTGGTTTATAATAAGCCATCAATACAATTTAGCAACTATTACTAGTGCTAATATAATTTACATCTTTTTCCAATTCATAGACTTACTACAGAAGACAGGGATGGACATTTTGAAGCATTACACATCTGTTTTGTTTTATTTTCCTAAGGATAATTCTTTTTCTGTGGTTAAAATTATAGTAAATCACAAATATCACCAATATATTAATCATATATTATAATGAATTACTGAACATTACATCATATTTACTTTTTAATTTTTTCATTTACAGTTGACATACATGTTATATTAGTTTCAGGTGAACAGTATAGATATCATAATTCATGTGCCCATCTCACATCATATATAGTTATTACAATGTTCCCTATGCTTTACTTTATATCCCTGTGACTATTTTTATAAATGGTAATATGTACTTCTTAAAACCTTTCACCTTTTCACTCAACCCCCTAACCACCCTTCTATCTGGCAAACACTAAATTGTGTGTATTCGAGTTTTTCTGTTTTGTTTGTTCATTTTGTTTTTTAGATTCCACATGTTAGTGAAATCATATGGTATTTGTCTTTCTCTGTCTGACTTAATTCACTTAACATAATACCCTCAAAGTCCATCCATGTTATCATTAATGGAAGATTTCTTTTTTACGGCTCATTTCCATTGCGTGTGTGTATACCACATTTTCTATATCCATTCATCTATCAATGGACACTTAGTTTGCTTCCATATCTCAGCTATTGCAAATAATGCTATAATAAATGTAGAGGTGCATATATCTTCTTAAATTAGTGTTTTGGATATTTTTAGGATAAAGATCCAAAAGTGGAATTGCTGGGTTTTATGGTAGTTCAATTTTTAATGATTTGATGACCCTCCATACTGTTTTCCATAGTGAATGCACCAATTTAAAGTCTCACCAACAGGGCATTAGGGTTCCTTTTTCTCCACATCCTCACCAACACTTGTTTTTTGTTTGTTTGTTTGTTTGATCGTTTTATTGATGATAGCCATCTAACAGATATGAGGCTGTATCTCATTGTGGTTTGAATTTGCATTTTCCTGATGATCAGTGATATCAAGTATTTTTTACATTGCATTTACTTTTGTCAACTAGATTTTACATGTTCAATATGGGTAAATAACAAAGAACATGACTCTCCTTGTTTTATAAAACTTAACAGACTTTTGACTGACATCCTAGGAATAGGAAAGATGTCTGTATAGATTTATGGCATATAAGTGAAAAGGAAAACCAAAGTGAAATATTAAAAAGGGAGTCGAGATTGTCTATGTGCATGTTTAGGTAGACAAATACATAGAATGAATAGGTAAAATACACAACTACTAAATTATTTAAGACAATGTATGAATTGTTTTATTCAGCTTTTCTAAAATCTCCATTTGCCAATTTTACTATATGTTAGCTACATAACTGAAACTTTTGGCAGTATTCATCAAAGAATATGTATTGAAATACTTCTTCAAATGTTGACTCTAAGAACTGTATATGTTTCTAGTCTTTTTTGGAGACTACTTTTTTTGTAATGAATAATTTGAATACATAGCGATATTATACTTTCCTGCTGAAATGAAGCAAAATTCCCTAGTGACATGTTCTGTTTCATTCCCATAGGATGGTGAATATGCATGTGCTTACATTTATAAAGCAAAGTATATGCTTAAAGATATAATAGCCCTTGCTTTCGTGCAGTTGTTGTTTTCTCTAAGGAATTCAACACATTTCATATTGACTTGGGAAAGATGCAAAACAACTATTCATTCTTGACACACCACTCTACTCCAGGAATATTTCCTTATTTTCAATCTTTTCTTTTCCCTCCAAAGCCTATAATAGATTGTAAGAGATCTAAGGTGGGAGAGGGACAGACAGGAAAAAAAAGTGGGGGGGAGAGCCTCTAACACAAAGAAAGCTTCATTCATTTGGTCAAAATCTTTACATTCCAAAATCACCAAGTAAATATTAAAAGCTTGGTAGAATCCTAGTCTTTGATCATAACTAACTCTAATAAAATAAAACATCAATTAGATTTTAAATATATGTAAGGAAATTAAATTTCTACAAGATTAATATTTTCTATTTGGAGAAATAGATATGTAATTTAAAAATACTTTATGACTTAATTATTTGTGCTTTTAATTTTTACGTACCATCCTCATTAGGGTGGCATTTCAAGTGGGTATTCTGGTAGAAAGGAGTTTTGTTAGTAACTTCATATGCATATTTCTCCCTGTAACCAAGAGTATGCCTTTGCAAGGTAAATAACAACATTAATTTCATATGGTCATGAAATACATGGAATCTGTAATCATGGAGTTGTCAGCCTGACATTGAGATCATCTAAATTCGTATTTTGTCTGTACTGTGAAGATACCAAGAATAAGAAAGATGAAATAATTTGCCACAGGGTGTATACCACAGTGGTAAAGAATATCCTTTAGAGATTTGTGATTTTTGTTTTAAACCGAGCTCTATCACTTACAGTGTAATCATGGGTAAGTTGAGTAACTTTTTAAAGCCTATTTCCTTATATATAGCATAGAGCTAATAATAGTATTTATCAGCTTATTTTATAGCAAAGATTACAGTGGAATTTAAGAAAGACCATGTCAGGAAATTTTTTTTAAATTTGAAGATTTGAAGGTAGTTGTAAATCTCTGTTTTTCCATTTGAACTACTGTGCGGTTGCTCTTCCTTATGACTCACTTATGGTTTCATTTCCATCATTCGCTTAACCTTTGCTCAGTTGAAACTGGCAGGAATGAACGTGGGAGAGCGCTAAAGTATCTAAAGTATCGCTCAGACTCTAGACCAGACTACCGAGGTCTGCATTTCTGTTCAGCTGTGTGGTTTGAGTAGTTTTCGAACTTCTCCATGATTCAATGTCCTCATCTCTAAGATAAGAGCAATCATAAAGCCTGTATTACAGGATTAAGTGAATCAATGTACATAGAACACTAAGAACGGTGGCAGGCATCCAGCGAGTGGTAGATGAGTGTTAGTAGTTAGTTGTTGACATACTAAAAAAAAGTGTGAATTATTTTATTCAGCTTTTCTAAAATCTCTATTTGCTAATTCTACTATAAGTGACATAAATAACTGGGAAATTCTTTAAAAAAAAAAGATGTGAATGAAACATGTTCTTTTTTTATGTTTTTACAAATACCCAATTTTAATTTTGAAATAATGTATAAAATAATGACTATCATTATTTTTTCTAATCGAATATGGTAAAATACTCTAAGAGAGATAATACTTATGATATTTTGTAAAATTCATCTAGTCACTATTCAAGTTAGTAATCATAATGCCCTCAATACTCCATCAAGAATAAATGACAAAGATATGTAATTACTATTATAAATGCATAAATAAACATTGTCACAGACACTCAGATTCTCAAAGTGATGTTTGTGAGAATAATATGTCCATTTTCATCAAGGTACAATATGAAATCCTTCCATTTTAAGCCAAATCAGTTTTGCTGTTAAAAAAAATCATACATTTCTCTACATTTCAATCAAAATTAATCTCATACAGATATAATTTCTCTAAAATAGAAATTCTACCCAAATATTTCCTTACCAAATGTTTCAGTTTACTTCTGCGTGGCAAGGAAGAAAACAAGATTGTTATATCACATTAAGTGAATAAACGGTCTTTCTCTTTATTAGAGTGGACATAATAGAATAATTATGTATTCACGGTGGTCAGTTTTCTATAAATATTGGAATCCAGTAATTACCATAAAACTGTTATTTACTCATTTGGAATACTTAAAGGAACATGAATATGCATGAACTACTTTACTTATGTCAAAAATATGCTGTTTCTTTTGCATTTTGGTTTTGCTATAAGAATACTTTGTACTTTAAAAATATGTCTGCTACCTTAATATTCTTGAGCTAGGCAGAAATTGAAGTATAATTTCAATGCAGGTACAATTAATTTATGATAGTTCTCTTCCCAGACAGTGTGACTAGATCTTTTTTTCCTTTCTTCAATCTTCCTACCCTTGAGGACCTGGGCAGAATGAAACAAAAAATTGCCTTTCCTTTATTTCAACATTGCCACTAGCTAATCTGAGAATAAGAAGCATATAGAATTATTAATGAAATAAATTTCCCTGCCCAAAATATTTCCAGGACCTGGGTAACATGTATTTAATGGATTTCTAGACATAAACCTTGATGTATCTTCTCTCTCTATCTGGTCCTCCAACTCATTTTAACAAGAGGGCTCTAACATTTAAAATGCATTTTTCTGTAGTGATAATATTTAGTGTAAAACAGGAATCTTCTGTTAGCCCTCAAATTTACCTAGGTTGGTGTCAACTCACTTTGGTTTTGTTGTTGTTGTTTTGTTGTTGTGTTTTTTTTTTTTTTTTTTTTAAGAAAACAGGCTTCAGTTTCAGAGGAGTTGAATCTTCATTTTGGAAATTTAGGAGAGAACCCTTTCCTGAACTCACATCCCTAGTTAACATCACATGAATTTACAAAGCATTTTTAGAAATAAATTGCTATAGAATCCAGAAGTGCGTAAGAGTAATACTATAATTATAGAAAGCTGGAGATGTAATATATGTTACTCAAAAATTTTGCTGAATATAGGGATGGACATGCTCACAGGTAAAACAATAATAGGATTAGGACTTGGTTCATTCAGTTCATCTTATTTGTGTGTACATTAGCATTAAGTCAGACCCTCCATGTTCAAGAGCTACATTAGATTTTTAAAAATTCTGTTTGGATTCAGGACTCAGGTTACCTCCATTAGTCAGAGTTTCCCGCAATCCTCTGATAATTTGACCAGATTAGTATTAAAACACCAATACAAATGTCCACATGATCTCTCTACCGTAAGGAATATTTAGAAAGAGCCTTTTCTCTCTTGATGATGAGTTCGATGAGCACTTAGGGATAAAACACTTTCATCATAAGATCGACCTCAATAATTCTTTGTGCCCAGGTTAGGTGGCCAAGGTTGCCAGGCAATCCTATTATTTTGTGAGCACTGAAACATATACCTATTACTCCCTCGAGCTCCCCCTTAATCCTGATCTCTCAGGAGGTTTGTTTTATCTGAGAGTCAGTTGTCCTAGACTGAGCTGAGTGACTGGCTATCTCCTTCCATACTTGTTCCTATTCTCTGTTAGGGCTTAACATTATTCCATTGTATTTTATTTATTTTCTTTATCCACTCATCCATTAATGGACATTAGGTTTTTTCCGTCTTGGCTTTCATGAATCATGCTGCAGTAAACATGGCAGTGCAGATACTTCTTTGACATCCCATGTCATTTACATGTATTCTTTGGTAAATGTCTACTCGAGGCCATCTTTAAGTCAGTTTTTTTCCTCTCTATTGTGTTGTGAAAAATACCTTTTTATTTTGAATAACAATCTCTTCTGAAGCATATGGTTTGCAAATATTTTCTCTCATTCCGTAGGTTGCCTTTTTGTTGATTGTTTCCTTCATCATGGTAGTTATAGTTTACAAATGAATTACTAACAGATCTAATTATAGTGTTTCCTGATATAGTAAACTGTTGTTCTGTTACCGAATGATCATTTTAAAAGGAAAGAAGAGTCATTATCATGGATGCAAAAATGTTGGATATCCCATCTTGCCCTTTTATTAACCAGTATTCTTTCTATGAATGCTCTCTGGCTGTAATAAAAATGAGGTATATGTGAAAAATAAACCTGTTTTTAAATGCTCACACTCAATGTTTCTGGAAGATAATATGTCCATGTTTTGGTGGAAAACACAGCTAATTCTCGTTTAGTACTTTGAGGATGTTAAATGATAATAATAGGAATCTTGATCATTTTCTTCTAGAAGGATCTGGAATTTTTAGTATATTATTATTCATATATAATTTTGTATAGATTGTGTCTTTTTTATACAATTACAATGAGTGCAAACAGTATTCACAGAGCAAATAACTGAAATTTCATTAAGCTTGATGCAATTACAGTCTCATGAACTTATTTACAATCTTTTAAAAAATTTGTATGCAAAGAAACATAATTTTACAATTAAGCAGTTTCTTTCCAATTTATATATTTTTAAATTATATAATATTTCCATAAAATATAGAGGACAGATACATTTTATAAAACTTAGAGAAGAAAAAAAAAAAGCTTCTGTATTCTTGCCTTTGAATCAGTTCACATGAATTCGGTGCCTTAGGAAGCAATATTGCTGCAGGACAGTTAAGATTTTTTCTGAGACACCATTTATACCATAGTTCTGAGCTTATTTATAAAGGACAAAAATTGATTTTTTACTCATAAACATTTGGAATAATGTAACTTTGTTCAAATATAGAGAATGAATCTGATTTTCTTTTTTTATGTAGCTCTCTTGGGACTTATGGAACCTCATTATGATCAGAATTCATTGACATGGATGACAATTCGATGGAGAAATCTAGATTCTCATCCAGTTTCTTAAATTTATCAGCTCTGCCTAAGAATAAAAAACTTAAGCATGAATTTTCTTAGCTATAGAAAGGAAGATAATAAATTCTTTAAATTTACTTCATTATATCATTCATTTTTGCCACATACCTTGGTCACTGAAACTACTGGTGTTACCTTATCTTCTAAGCTAAATGAAACTGGTTGATTTAATGGGCTAAAATATTGTTTTGATTGACAATACTGTAGAGATGGTGATCTATTACATTGTTGTCAGTGACACTATACAGATATGTCCTCAAATAAATTTCTCTTTTTCAGTAACCAGAAAAAAAAACCAAAAAAAAAACAAAACAAAAAACAGTTAGATAGGCTTGTGTGGTCTAAAATAGAATTGGTCTTTATTTTTTCCCATTGTGATTATAAGCAGTAGGTAACTACAAAAAGTAATGAATAATAAAACAAAAATAAAGATTAAAAAATGACAAAGCACATATTTGTTAAAAATAACAAGCCAATTTATTTTATAATATTTAAATGAATACAATATTTAATAGAGCCATTCTATATAAAGAGTGATATATTTCTACTTACTTAAAGCAAACAGCTCTCTCAGACCCGATGACATATATTTAAGTAAAATCAATGACCATAGAATCACTCTATGCAATGAATAAATTATAATGTTAAATTGGCATTTGTTCATTCAATACCTATTTATTGAGTGCCAGCCATTGACAGTCATTATGTTCCATATTATTAATACAGCACTAAAATAGAATGATGCATAGAGAAAACTAGGTTTTGGAGAGCTTAAGTTTGTACAATATGAGAAAACCCTCTTTAAGAACTCTAATACAGAATCAGACTTTAAAAAATAAATATTAATTTATAATGAGAAAAGAAATTACAAGTTTTTTAAATCAGACTACTATCACAAACATCAAATTATAAATCAAAAAGAAAATTTTATATTAGTTAACTATTTATAATATCTTTTTTCTATATTTTGAGCAAATACTATATGAGAGCCTCTTCACATAACAAAGATTTAGTAATTTTTTATAGGAATAATAAAAAAAGTAATTTGTTTCTTCTTCCAATGGAAGTGAATATTTTTAATCAAATTTTAAAAAGCTCATTTTAGCATCACAACTTGCTGTAGGCAATCTCATGTAAATATTTAGGGTGTTATCAAATATGAGAAAACCTTTCATATTTAAGATGCAAGATTTGGAAGAATTTTCCACAGGCTGGCTTCTAGCTTTTTATATTCCAAACCTGGTTTCTTCACCACCACCCACGTACTTCAGGTGCCAGATTCTGCAGGACATGTTCATTTGAGCATATAACATCTATCCCTTTACTTTCAAGTTGCAATGATACAATACACTGCAGGGGTATTACTTGAAGCCATTTTTTTCCATAAGGACAAGTAGGAATAACTTTACTATCATGAAAGTGACAGCAAACCATATAAATAAAATTTTACTAAACCTAAACTAAATGCGTCCTCAATAAAAGTCCCAAGGTGCCTTTGATTACTCCATGCTATACTGTAAAACATTAATAATGAAAGATGAGAAGCCAGAGTGAAAATATAGGGGAAAAAATACAGAAGAAATACTCCTATGCAAAAGTATGAGATGCCATGGGGTTATAAAGTAAGAGGACCAGACCTGGTTCTGTAGTTCAAGAAACTTTTTGTAAGTGGTATTTGAAGTTGAAGCCTGAATGAGAAACCCATTCTTAGTCACCAAGTAATGGTGGTGGTGAGAGAGGCATAAGAAAGAAAATGCACAAAGACTTTGAAGCAGGTAAATACTGTGGTAAGTTGAGAAACCAAAAGGAAAATTTGTGTGGCTGGAGTTCAGAGAGTGAGGATAAAAGGCTCACCTGGAACAAAGTTTGAGAGAAAAGACGGGGCCAGATCCCGTTTGGTCTGGGTAGGCACAATTAAAGTCAAGGCTTTATCCCTAAGAAAAGTGGAAGCCATTAAGAGTTGACGTTACCAGATT